>NC_060188.1:11520559-11575559 GCF_021184085.1 Oncorhynchus gorbuscha | reverse complement strand
ATGTGCAAAACTGATAGAGACATACCCCAAGCAACTTACAGCTGTAACCGCAGCAAAAGGTGGCGCTACAAAGTATTAACTTAAGGGGGCTGAATAATTTTGCACGCCCAATTTTTCAGTTTTTGATTTGTTAAAAAAGTTTGAGATATCCAATAAATGTCATTCCACTTCATGATTGTGTCCCACTTGTTGTTGATTCTTCACAAAAAATACAGTTTTATATCTTTATGTTTGAAGCCTGAAATGTGGCAAAAGGTCGCAAAGTTCAAGGGGGCCGAATACTTTCGCAAGGCACTGTATTTACTAACCATAGCTCTAACCCTAACCCTAACCTTAACCGTTATCCTAACCATAAACTTAACTCTAACCCTAACCTTACTCTAACCCTTATTCTTCACCTAATCCTAACCCTAACCATAATCTTAGCAAGGAGTTGCTTATTAACAGATTGTTGATAGTATGACCATCTGTAGACCATCTACTGATGGAAAATCCAGACTATCCAAAAAAAGTGTGACCGAGTTCTGCTTATAAGTTTGGCAGCTCTTAATGAAAAAAATATTAATTTAATAATTAAAACCCACTCGAGGTCATCATGAGGGGGAATCCCTCCCTTCATAGAAGGGAATCCCTAGTACTTTAACAAGATGACGTCAGAAGTCAAGATGCTCACAATCTGATAGAGTGCCCCCCTTCCATACCCCCTTTCCCCTCCATGCAGGGTGAAGCTGGTCCTGTTGGTCCATACAGGTTTGGTCTCTCTGGCACCCTGTGTCCTGACTTGGCAGCATTCCAAACAGAGAGGGCGGAGGGGAGAGAGGAGGGTTGGGATATCCCTGGCCCAAGGTGGGCCACATCGATAGGGCTGTTTGTCTGTCACACAGGCCTTATCTCTCTATCCCCTTTGGTGCTGAACGTAGTACAGCGTTTCTTGCCCCGGCGTACTTTCAAATGGGTGTTCCCTCCATTTTCTCTCTTTCTCTCTCTGTGCCTCTCCATCCGCCCCAGATCACTCTACCATTGGGTACGTTTACGTTAGCATTGTGGTGATCAACCTATTTATACTGCCACAGACTAGGCTGGATCACCTTGGTGCAGGTAAGGGTGTGGCCTCTCAGGCCGGGGGTCCTTTACTGGGGTCTGTCATTGAGGGGGCTTGGGGGTCAGTGTATTGAGTGGAGTACAGGTGAGAAAAGGTTGGGATTTGAATGAAACATGCAACAGACAACCTTGTCTAACTTTCCATGTATCTGAGGTTTATACTAAAATTGTATCATATATGCCTATCAGTGAGAATACATCTCTCGATTAATCTGTTGCTAACTAACCGTACAATGACCCAGGTGCTTTTTTTCTTGTTTGTAATTGGTACAAAAATTACTGTAAAATCTAACCAGCATTGTGTGTGAGTTGTATAGTAACATTTCATTTCAGGTCTGTAGTGTTTGGTTGTGGCCCGTGATGTTTCAAATAACAGCTAACATGACACTTCTCTTCATCAGTTTAATTAGTGATGGTATATGTGAAGACAGTTGACTTTTTAAAGTTTTCCCGCTCACCTTAATTTAGTGGTCAACGAAGGTTTGAAAAGCTCAGGGTCACAAGGTTTGAGAGTCGATGGCAGTAGTGAACAGTGTCTTCTTATCTGTCCATCAGCCTCTGTTGTTTCAATGTTAAACACATTTGCATAGTATTTCTCATCAGCATTGTTTTATGTGTATTTGGAATACTACATATTAATTGTGTAACCAGATAAATGAAGACACATTAATTAATACATTAATACATTAATACATTAATACATTAATACACATTAAAATATTCTACTTCTCACTGTACACTTAAAGATTTGTATTGCCTGTCATTGTACCACGTGTTACCACCAGCCTTTTTTAAAATCTTTACTGTTTTTGGAGTCGAGTAGATCTGTTAAATTACAAGTTACTGTACAAAATAGTTGTTGTAATATTGTAAGTTACTGTAATGGATGACTAGAGCACAAGGGTGTCTGTCTGGCCTGGGGAAGGCGTAACCCAGAGATAAGACTGTGAGTCTCCTACTCAAACCACTGCAAGGGCCACACTGTCTCAACGGCTGACTCATGGTTAGGAGCACAGCTCATAGGGGCTGTGACATGCGCTGTTGGGGCTGTGACAGGGGCTGTGACATGCGTTATCTTGATTAAATGGGCCTCAAAATGTGTCATAAGTGTGTTTATAAGGTTTACTTGTGTAGAGGTTCATATGCCCTGTTGGTTGGGCTTGTGACACATTGTAACCCATTTGTGTTCACTGTGTGTATGAGTAGCCCATGAAAACATGACAAAAACAGTCCATTTAGAATTGACACCAGATTACCCCAGATAAAGTTTACCCCAGATTACCCCAGTCAGAGTTTACCCCAGATTACCCCAATTAGAGTTTACACCAGATTAATACAGTCAGAGTTTACACCCAGATTACCCCAATTAGAGGTTACCCCAAATTACCTCAATTAGAGTTTACCCCAGATTACCCCTGTCAGAGTTTACACCAGATTAACCCAGTGAGAGTTTACCCCAGATTACCCCAATTAGAGGTTACCCCAGGTTACTACCGTTGGAGTTTAACCCAGATTACCCCAGTCATAGAACTGATGCAGGGGCAGTTGAGTCTCAGATATTCCCATTATTATTCTTCAGGCCCAGGGCCATAAACCCCTCCCCTTCCCCCTCCCCCAAAATGGTCAAGATAGAGCTGAGAGGTCTAGACTAGAGCAAGGTCTTATTTGATGTCACTGTTGAACCATTGATTGTGACATTAGAGGGAATCCCCTAACATCCCCCTCTATATGAGAGCGGCTGGCATTCTTTAGCTCTTCGGAGACTAAGTCATTGGTATGTTTATATTTATAAGGCCATACTGAGACAGGTCCCTTTTCACCTGTGTACCTACATTGTCCAGCAGAAAAATGACAACTATCGCCTGTGCTCACATGTGCATTGTTGATTGTGCCTTAGGCCCATACAGAGCTGGGGGAAAAAGGTTCATTGTTTTTTTATATTTTTTTAATTTAACCTTTATTTAACTAGGCAAGTCAGTTAAGAACAAAATGTTATTTACAATGATGGCCTACCAAAAGGCAAAAGGCCTCCTGCGGGGATAAAAAATAAATAGAAATACAATATAAATATAGGACATAACACGCATCACAACAAGAGACACAACCCTACATAAAGAGAGACCTTAGACAACAACATAACAAGGCAGCAAAACATGAAAACACAGCATGGTAGCAACATAACATGACAACAACGTGGTATCAACACAACATGGTAGCAGCACAAAAACATGGTAGAAACATTATTGGGCACAGACAACAGCACAAAGGTCAAGAAGGTAGAGACAACAATACATCATACAAAGCAGCTACAACTGTCAGTAAGAGTGTCCATGATTGAGACTTCGAATGAGAGAGATTGAGATAAACTGTCCAGTTTGAGTGTTTGTTGCAGCTCGTTCCAGTCGCTAGCTGCAGTGAACTGAAAAGAGGAGCGACCCAGGGATGTGTGTGCTTTGGGGACCTTTAACAGAATGTGACTGGCAGAACGGGTGTTGTATGTGGAGGATGAGGGCTGCAGTAGGTATCTCAGATAGGAGGAGTGAGGCCTAAGAGGGTTTTATAAATAAGCATCAACCAGTGGGTCTTTGCGATGGGTATACAGAGATGACCAGTTTACAGAGGAGTATAAAGTGCAGTGATGTGTCCTATAAGGAGCATTGGTGGCTAATCTGATGGCCGAATGGTAAAGAACATCTAGCCGCTCGAGATCACCCTTACCTGCCAATCTATAAATTATGTCTCTTTAATCTAGAATGGGAAGGATGGTCATCTGAATCAGGGTTAGTTTGGCAGCTGGGGTGAAAGAGGAGCGATTAAAATAGAGGAAATCAAGTCTAGATTTAACTTTAACCTGCAGATTTGATATGTGCTGAGAAAAGGACAGTGCACCGTCTAGCCGTCAAGCTCTAAACCCTCAGAGGTAGTAATAACCCCTTTGCGAAGAGGGGCATTCTTCTTACCAAACCACATGACCTTTGTTTTGGATGTGTTCAGAACAAGGTTAAGGGTAGAGAAAGCTTGTTTGGACAGTAAGAAAGCTTTGTTTTAGAGCATTTAACACAAAATCCGGGGAGGGTTCTCTGCCCCTTCCATTTGGAACAAGCTTCAAGAAGTCCTGGAATTTACAAGAGCTCCTACATTTAAATTTGTTTAAAGCAAGGGTCAACACTATGATATAAAATGAAGTGAGGGCTGTCAGAGTTTTGACCCTTAGTTGCACGACACTTCCCTAAACCATGTTGTTGCTCAATGTGTACATTTATCTTTTTAAACTGTAGTGTTTTGTTTTTTTGGCCAGGTTACTCTTGTAAGAGATTATTCATTTCAATGGTAAAAATAAAGGTCAAATGCATGTCTGTATTTCATGTGTCTAATTCTAGTGTGTTTGTGTTTATTAATGTATGTCAATGTGCATTCACATTACAGGGTATGCACAAACGTTGCTGAAAGTTTAAGGACAGACGAAGCAAGCACTGACACACTCCAATGGAGAACGACCTGTCTTTTGGAGAGGTGGATAAAACACATTGTTATTGCAATAATGCAGTAAATGGGATGGGGAAATATGAATGGTCAATTCAATGTATTTGTAACATTTTATTCACATCTTTTACTCTGACGCCCCCCCCCCCCCCTCTCTCTGATTCCATCCAGGATGTCATGTCCTCTGAGGAGGAGAGTGACTCTGCTTTCCCATCTCCGATCAGACCGTGAGTGCTCTCCCATCTTAAAAGTTCATTTTTAAGTCTAATTAGCATTTCCTCATACAAGAAGTCCAACCTGAACAATATTAGCAGGAATTAAATGAATGGGTGAAGAGATCTAAAACAAGATATTGTGAATGTAGCTACATCATGTGGTTGTCCAGATTGTCAGTGAGAGTGATCAGAAGTAGGCCCACTGTAAATGATTATACAACACCACCCCCCACTGGTCTAAGCCAGCATGACGTCCTTATCTGAGAAGGCAGGACTGATATTGCAGAGCTTGCCCAAGTCTCTCACTGAAGTCACCAATCTCTGGTAACACAACCAGCGAATGATTCTGAGCCTACAGAATATACAGACGTCATACATGCTTTTGCTGCTCCTCTTGGCCAGAACACCAAACACCAGCAGCTGCAGGTACATCATGAAAGAGTGTGGTCCTGTGTAGCTCAGTTGGTAGAGCATGGCGCTTGTAACGCCAGGGTAGTGGGTTCGATCCCCGGGACCACCCATACGTAGAATGTATGCACACATGACTGTAAGTCGCTTTGGATAAAAGCGTCTGCTAAATGGCATATATTATTATTATTAAAGAAAGGAGCACAACCTGGCCTGTTGTCTGTAAGATCTGGTGAGACATGGACAGGTGTTGAGGAGCAGCATCCCCCCCCCCCCACTAACCGGGTTCACCCCCCTACCTCTCCCTCCCCAGGACCCCACCAGGCCACAGTTTCAACTATGACCTGGAGCAGAGCAGGCAGGACGAGGACAGCAACCAGGCCATCCAGAGCATCGTCGTTCACACCGACCCAGAGGGTGAGCACTAAACGCCCATCAACACATTCTCTCTACTCCCCTCTGTATGTCTCACCTACACAAGTACACCTTCAATGGAGTGCTAGGACTGAACACTACCTCTCTGTATTTCAGCCTATCTGAACCTGAACACCAACGCTAACACCAGGGGGGGATGCTCAGGTAAGCCCCATTTGGGGTATAGCTTCAAATAAACGGATACCTAGTATATTGAGAAGGAAGTTTCCATTTTGAACCTGAGCATGATGTTGTGTGTGTGTGTCTCAGGCCTATGTGGAGCTGAATGAGCTCATAGGCAGCAGCTGGCAGGAGACTGGCCGCTGGGTGGGCTATGAGGAGAATTTGAACCCAACAACGGGCAAGTGGAGCCCCTCCCACGTCTCCTACCTCACCTTCAAGAGTCTGATCCAGCTCCGCAAGATCATGAGCACAGGTGACTATCTGGAACAAATTCACTGTGTTTATCACTCAATAATCATTGATCATTTCTTGACATAATCTGGATCATTTCATGAGGTTATTAGAAAATAAATATTTTATCAGAGTCACCATATGAAACCGTATTTCCAACAATAGATGGCAGGCAGCAACAGGCCATGTTAAAACTCTGTCTGTGTGTTCAGGTGCGATCATTCTGGACCTGCAGGCCAGCAGTCTGTCTGCTGTGGCTGAGAAGGTGGTGGATGAATTGCGGAGCAAGGGTGAGATCCGTGCCACTGATAGAGATGGCCTGCTGAGGGCTCTACTGCAGAGACGCAGTCAGTCGGAGGGAGCTGGAGCTCAACCCCTGGCAGGAGACATCGAGATGCAGACCTTCTCTGTCACCAAGCAGGTAACACTAGGCTTAGGATCTAAATCCCACCACTAAATCTAAATATCATTCCAGCACTTCATGACTTCATTCAACCTCTCTTCCTCTTTCTTTGATAAATCTATCTTTCTCTCCCGATATCTCACTAACTGACCTTCCTCCCTTCGCTTTTCAGAGAGATACAACTGATAGTGTGGAAGCCTCCATTGTCCTCTCAGGTAAGTTGTGTGTGAAAAGTGAAATACAACCACCAACTTTTAAATTTATTTTATTTAACTAGGCAAGTCAGTTAAGAACAAATTCTTATTTACAATGGTGACCTACACCGGCCAAACCCGGATGACGCTGGGCCCTATGGGACTCCCAATCACAGCCTGTTGTGATACCGCCTGAAATCGAACCAGGGTGTCTGTAGTGACACCTCTAGTACTGAGATGCAGGGCCTTAGACCGCTGCACCACTCGGGAGCCCAACTGGATACTCTACCTGATTTGCCTATTCAACTATTTATTCTAAAGAATATGGAGACTGTAATCTAAACTCTATGTGTGTGTGTTTGTTCCAGGGGTGATGGACTCCCTGGAGAAGCCTGCCGTGGCCTTCGTCAGGCTGGGGGACTCTGTGGTGATAGAGGGGGCCCTGGAGGCCCCTGTGCCGGTGCGCTTCGTCTTTGTGCTGGTGGGCCCCAGCCAGGGAGGAGTGGATTACCATGAGAGTGGCCGTGCCATGGCTGCCCTTATGGCTGACTGGGTGAGAAAATAGGAGTGGAAAGAGGGATGAGACTTATTAAGGCCAAGGAGCGCAAGGGGGGAGGAGAAGAATGAGGAGATGCTTCATAGTATCTAGATGAATCTTTTCAGTGTTTTACAATAGCTAACCATGCTCTCCCCTTGTCTCCGGTCCTACAGGTCTTTAGTCTGGAGGCTTACCTAGCCCAGACTAACAAGGAATTGACCAATGCCATCGCTGATTTTATGGACTGCAGCATCGTCATCCCGCCCACTGAGATCCAGGACAAGGGCATGCTCCAGCCAATCATTGACTTCCAGAAGAAGATGCTGAAGGACAGACTCCGCCCTCTGACACCCGAATCATATTGGGTGGCGGGGCCAAAGGTCAGTCACACGGACTAACCCTGCAGTTACAACTAATCTAAATCTATAAGAACTTGTTAATTCAATTTCCAAATTAGGGATTGTTTACGTTTGGCCTACATTTCCATCTAATATGATTTTCCAAATAAAATTGATGTTTAGAAAATGCAGAGATTCTGGAGATTCTAGTAAAAAAAAACATCCAAAACACTTGCTCTGTCTGTGCTCATTTTGAGTCATTATTTGTTTTGTTTTTGTATCCAGCTGATGAGGCCGATATGGAGCCAAGAGAAGACCCGCTGGCCCGGACAGGCATTCCCTTCGGCGGGATGATAAAGGACATGAAGAGGCGGTACCGCCATTACATCAGTGACTTCACAGACGCCCTCGACCCCCAGGTCCTGGCTGCTGTCATCTTCATCTACTTTGCTGCCCTGTCCCCTGCCATCACCTTCGGAGGCCTGCTGGGTGAGTTCATGTCTGAAGGAGGGACCCACCTAGTGTCAAAGAGGACAGGAGCACTGCTGACTCTATATAGGATTTGTGGGTAGGCCTACATAACAGCGGTTATAATCATGACCTTCATCCCCCTGACCTCTGCCTCCAGCCGATAAGACGGAGCACATGATGGGCGTGTCTGAGCTGATGATCTCCACCTGCGTCCAGGGCATCATCTTCTCCTTCATCGCAGCCCAGCCTACACTGGTCATTGGCTTTCTGGGCCACTGCTGGTGTTTGAGGAGGCCTTCTTTGCAGTATGTATCATAGCACTTTCACATAACAGCTCAGTGAGCCCTAGCTCTGACCCCTGATGACAGTATGCTGAGCCATCACTGCTTCATGTCCTCAGGATGTCAATCATATTAGACATTATTTGCATTGGCTATTATTATAACTATGAATTTCAAAGTTACAATGCAAGTACATCATTAACATGAACAACTTATTTTTTATAAACCCCATTGTCTAGTTCTGCAAGTCCCAGGAGATTGAGTACATTGTGGGCCGTATCTGGGTAGGCCTGTGGCTGGTGATCATCGTGGTGGTTATCGTGGCCGTGGAGGGCAGCTTCCTGGTCAAATTCATCTCCCGCTTCACGCAGGAGATCTTCTCCATCCTCATCTCCCTCATCTTCATCTACGAGACCTTCAGCAAGCTCGGCAAGGTACCACACATCACTCCACCTCATCTCCTCACATCCATTGCAACATTTACATCCATCCACCATCCTAAGCACTTTTTTATACCTCAACTGTAAATACAAAAATAAAACCAATCTTTCTCCTTTCCTTCACACCCCTCCTGTCCTCCGAGGCTAATTCATCTACATACCTACTTTTCTTCTCGTTATTCAGATCTTCAAAGCTCACCCTCTGGTTCTGAACTATGAGCACTTGAACGACAGCCTGGACAACCCTTTCCACCCGGTGGTCAAGGAGAGCATAGAGTATCATGATGATGGCAACAAGACAGTGCACGAGATCATACATGAGAGGGCCTACCCCAACACCGCCCTGCTTTCCATGTGTCTTATGTTCGGGTGTTTCTTCATCGCATACTTCCTCCGTCAGTTCAAAAATGGCCACTTCCTCCCTGGACCGGTAAGAGCTACAGCTGTTTTCAACAGTGATGACTACTGTATGTCTGTGAGCAAAGCGAACTTTCAACAACACTGCTGGACAGTATTGAAGAGAGATGAATCAGGATAGGGTATTTTAGTGCTGGAGAGCCCCCTCTGTGTTCTGTGTGTGATAGCCTTCACTACATATGTTTTCCCTGTCACCAGATTCGTCGGATGATTGGAGATTTTGGTGTTCCCATCGCCATTTTCTTCATGATCGCTGTGGATATCACCATTGAGGATGCCTACACTCAGGTTAGTGATTTATAGGTTTGTGTTGCCTTGACTAAAAGGTGATCTCGGTGTATAACATATTACTCCTTAAACTGTTTCATGTAAAAAGGGATATCTAGTAATAGATTAAACACAGCATATGTATTTTGTGTGTCCCCTGGCAGAAACTTGTGGTGCCCAAGGGTCTAATGGTGTCCAACCCCAATGCCAGAGGCTGGTTCATCAACCCCTTGGGAGAGAAGAAGCCTTTCCCCGCCTGGATGATGGGGGCGTGTTGCGTGCCAGCCCTGCTGGTCTTCATCCTCATCTTCCTCGAGTCCCAGATCACTACGTTAGTAAAATTGTCTTCATGTCCATAGTCCCTCCACAACCGCCAAGCCTCCTCTCATTGTTTGACCTCTGACCTTTCTAGGCTGATTGTGAGCAAACCAGAGAGGAAGATGGTAAAAGGCTCTGGTTTCCATCTGGACCTGCTCATCCTGGTCACCATGGGCGGCATCGCCTCCCTGTTTGGGGTGCCCTGGCTGAGTGCCGCCACCGTGCGTTCTGTCACCCATGCCAACGCCCTCACTGTCATGAGCAAGGGACCCAAGCCTGAGATCGAGAAGGTGCTGGAGCAAAGGATCAGCGGCATGCTTGTGGCCGCCATGGTCGGTAAGTGCTACCATATAGGCTACTGAGATTTAGCTGATGCAGTCGATCCCGACGAACAGACAGAACACTGGGTGTCTAAAGAAAAGGTCAACTCAGGCAGTGTTGAGCTCCTAAAAATGTCTGAGAAATGTTTGTTGTTCCTGCTATTCCCAGGTGTGTCTATTCTCTTGGAGCCTATCCTGAAGATGATTCCCATGACGGCTCTGTTTGGAATCTTCCTCTACATGGGTATAACCTCACTCAGTGGGATCCAGATGTGGGACCGAATGCTTCTGCTTATTGTACCCAGGAAATACTATCCTGCTGACGCCTATGCACAAAGGGTATGCTGCCTCTCTCCACCCCCAATTGTCCTCCTTTCTGTTTCATCGTTTTATATCATTATTTAATTTAATTTAATTTATGAAACATACCAGACAATTCCTACACAATAACACACTGTGGCAATCACAACGTCATTATCTGAAAAATCATAAATTACATTTGCACTTACAAGTTTTACACCATAGTAAATATCAGGAGTGCAACTTGGTTTTAGAAGTGACATAATTTTGGGAGACAATCGGATAAACACTCCAAACAGCCTACCCGACCATTCGGACGCATCCGCATGGTCCTAAAGCACACCATTGCCTTGTTTTGTATCACATTCCAAAAATAAAACTGGGGGGGGGGGGAACAAAAATGCTATTTCAGAATGTACCCGTCCCCAGTGAAAGTCATGCCCCTGGTAAACATAAGTATATATCCAATGTGTTGCCCCTGTCTTAACCCTCCTTCTCTCATCTCCTTAATGCAGGTAACTACTATGAAGATGCACTTGTTCACTCTGATCCAGATTGCGTGTTTGGGAGCTCTCTGGATGGTGAAGATGAGTGCCTTCTCCCTGGCTCTGCCCTTTGTCCTCATCCTCACCATCCCCCTGCGCATGGCCATCACTGGAACACTCTTCACTGACAAGGAAATGAAATGTGTAAGTGGCACACAAATGTCTTAATGTGGTTAACTACAATCACAACACATGTATATGTTTTGGGTAGGAGCCTGGTCCCAGGTCAGTACCTTATGTTGTCATGCCGATGAGTGGTCAGAAGAGTTAGCTAAATCACATACACATGAGAACAATATGGAACTGATGGAATCTGCAGAGAACATTCAGCCCATTCAGCTGTTGATCAGTAGAATGTCAGTACAGCTATTACTTTTCTTCATATTGGGTTCAGTTTCATTAATATTGGAAATGCTATCTTCCAAATCATTTCAGGAGGTTTAGAATAAATTCTGCCTCTCCTAAATCAGTGTGACTCAACCAAATTGTGTGTGTTTCTCTAATGAGACTGTGTGACCTTTTGTAGCTGGATGCCTCTGACGGCAAGGTGAAGTTCGAAGAGGAGCCAGGAGAGGATATGTACGAGTCCCCGTTGCCATGAACACCTGGACACGACCTTTCACTTCTCAACTCGCTGCGAGGATCCAGTGAACTCAAACAATGCTTTAATAGGGACTGGTGTCTAACACATTTATTAGTATGTGCCATCAAAAATATTCTTTAGGAAAATGTATTTTTAGCCAACAGTCCTGAAACCTCATTGCAATTGGGTATGTTTGTGTGCCAAACTAAAATGAAGGTCTCGGGTAAGCATTCAAAACTTTTTAATGACAGGTTGCCGAATATTCTACACTATTAATATGACAATTCACATTTATCTCCAAATACTCAAATAATGCCAAAAATATTATCCCATCAAAACACAAACTATGTCCAATGCTTTTCTATGCAATGCTTTTCTATGAGACTGTCATTTTAGCCTTGGTTCTGTAGCCTATTTTATACCCTAGTTACATTACTCTCCTTTGTTACAGTTTGGTTTTATGCTTCATGGTGAGCTTATTGAATGAAAATCTTATGTAGATTTACCTTGTGTTCTTGCTGTTTTGTTTAGTTGCAAGCTAACGTGTGAGTATGGAGTTCAGATCATCTTAGTTCTATTTTTGGGTGTCCAGTGGTGTCACTCATTCAGTTCTTATACCTAAATACATATTTACTTCAGGATGTAATGCTTTTGGGATTGCAAAGGTGAGAGGGATACATACAGGAAAATGTATTAATCACTGAATGAATTGTAACAATATAATGATGATGTGGGAGAGAAATGTGTAAATATGACAAATGAATCACAGCAATAAGATCTGACTATAGGCCTATTGCACCATTTTTTTCATTGATCAGGGACAGGTGTAAAAGGACAGCTGTATATTTGGTTTATTGTATGTTGATGTGTGTTTGAATCACTGTACAACTGCTGTTTTGATTTTCACCCAACCAATTAAAGACATTTTAAACCCTTTAATTTCTTTTTTGAGACATTCCATCACTTCATTCATCAATGGTAGGAGGGCTGACAGTGCTGGTCCACAGGAGCACCACTCCAACGCGGTTTAACGATGCTGTGCGCTCATTGGAAAGTCATTTGTTTTCATTGGATCTGGCTGTCTGGATTGGATGGCTGGATTACGCCCCCAAACTGACAAGGTGGAGTTGGAAGAAATTACATGAGTGAGAAAATGAAACCGTCAAAATAGGCTACTCGACTTTGCAAATAGGAGCACCACTAAAAGTATAGGCCTATCCATGGAATACAATTCCAGTATCGTTTTCGCAATCTGTCAACAGAGTTAGCGCTGGCATGAATATATGTTTATGACACTTTTTTTCTCAAAATGTTCAATAGGCCTGCAGATTGTTATTAAAATGTTAGTTATTATGCTATAATTTGTGAAATGACTTTTGCAACAACAGCTGACTAAAGTTCCACTTAGATATAGGCAGCTGTCTGGGACAAATAACTTTTACTAAAGTATCGGTGGTCTAAAAGATTTGCACTCGCTCATTGTCCTCGGTTGGCAACGGCGGTTCGAGAGCTAAATGTGGAAAAATAGTATGGCTGTGGGTGATGCGTTCGGCATCCGGGGAGAGATCGAAAATGCGGATGTCTTCGCTAAGAGAAATGGTCGGATCGAGAGAGCTACGCGTTGAGTGGAAGGAGAAAGCAAGTGAGATGGAGGCGGGGGGAAGTTCCCATCTCTGCGGGGACTGGAGCGCCTGTGCCCTGGACCGGCGGCGCAGTGCTGGCTAACATTCAACCCAACCCTTGTTCCACAACGAGCTCGACTCACGCTGAGACAGGTAAGGCTCACAGCCACCTCCGTCAATTCGACTGCTCAAAAGCTATATAAACAAAATTATTTCCATAAACAATTTACGCTCAATATGGTTTATTTTCTCCCTTTAGTAATTTTAAAAGAACACATCTTGAATGCCTTGTGTTAGCAAAACACTGACTGCTGTAGGGTAGACCATTCCGAGGTCGCCATACCCGAATCTCCTCTCCTATACCACGGGTAAGAAATGCGAACTATAGGGTCTAAATAATATGGTGTAAATTGATAACATTTGCAGTGATTATGGACCACCGTCAATTTGGAATTTAATTCACCAATGTATCTTATTTTCTGCTAAGAATTGACTATTTCCGCGCCGAGACCTCCATGCGGTTGTTGACAGAACCAGCCGCCTCTCTGGTTAGCCATCATGGATCTCAGTTTAATATCTCACCGTGTGGGCTCGCCCTCTATCTCGCTTGACAACCATCATTGCCAACCTGCGAAAACCAGTCTTTGGTACTGTTATAGTTGCCTATGATCCTGGTGCGGGGCAGGTTAGTTGCACACCTAGGCTTACTTTAAACCCAATTTCTTGCTAAGCATGTAGTGCGCCATATGAGCTTGTCACGGTCGGTATCCTAACTGACTCGCGCTTTGCCTGTAGCATGGCGGCTCTGGAACCATCCTCGCGCCAGTGAACCATTTGCAATCTCGGATGTACAAATATTTCATTATGTGTGGTGTCAATTTGATACAATGTGACCGCGGATTGAAACCTTGTGAATGATGATAGATTGTAGTTATGTATCCTCATTTCGATTCTGAAGATTAGCGAAGATTGTTACCATTTATTCCCCTTTTTCTTCATTCGTGTGCCTCAGTCTTCATGACCCATCCTCGCCACACGGCTACAAAACCTGGTTTACCCCGTGTTCAACAACAGCTGAAAGAAAATTCAGGGTGGATAGAACCGTTTCACGGTGAGTTTGTTCATTTAAATCGTTGTTTTTCAAGAAACACAACAGTGAATTTGTCTGCCTGAGATGAATGATTTTCTAAACATGATTCTCTTTCATGGAGACGAGGTCAGTGTTCGGGTCGCAGTCGTTTGGAACTGGATTTTTTCCTATGGGTTTATGCAAAACTAGTAACGTTAGGCCGATACGTAATCTTTTGGACGACCAATTACAAATGCATGTATCTAGTTAATGGTACCTGCAATATTGATGTAAATGTATATACAAAATAAAAACGTAAATCATTTTCCATGTTGAATCCCCTGAAGTTAGCCAAGCTTTAGCAAGCTAGCATAAAAGTTGACTGGTCTGCTGGTGGTTTTCATATTTTAAATTTACAGTAGCTAACTACTACACATTTTTAAACCTTCAAATGTATAGTTTGTCATTTGATTCTTTTCACAGGTGGCCACCGTGTTGGCTAATATATTGCTGTAAATTAATGTAAATCTGATGGTTGCTAACATAATATAGCTAGCGAGCTAGCTAACCATTGCATTGAACCAGCGTAGTGCGGTTGCAGCTAGCTAGCGCGGTCGTTGGCTCGGTTGGAGTTTGTGGACCCCCCAAACCATCTTCACATACCAGGATATTACTTTTAAATTTCCCGTAAACTGCACTGATTTATTGGGACACTAGCTAACTATGTCCAACCACTGTTTTAAACGCATCATTAGACCAGCGATAATTGTATCCCCTTTCGTGCGTACTATATCACCAAGAACGGGTAAACAACAGGCGGGGTGCTGACTGCAGAGTCGACATCACATATCCGAAATCGGTTACGCCTCGCGCAAGAATGTCCTGCTTTTTCGGTTTGATTATGGTTGTCCGCTTCGATACTAAAACGATTAAAGCATGGAAACGGGTCTCTGAGGACTATGCCCAACAATTGAATTTATTATAAAGCGTAATATGTATCCCTCTTTGGCCCCTCACAAGAGTCGGCCGATAGAGATTTAAGGCGGAGGCAGGTTTCAATTCCAGCTCAATGTTGGTAGTGTGGCTTTGTCGAGTGGTTCATTTGGTAGTAATGTTCCCTGGCCACCATTCCCCTTCGTTGAAGACCGAAAGCAGATCTCCCGTCCATAGTCAGCTGGTTGCTTACAGCTGCCTCTAAACGTTCGCTTCCTCCTTCTGTGGAACCTCCCCACCACCACTCCGGGAAAATCCTCCATTACTGACCGAGAGAAGACATGGTCGACAGAAAGCAAAATAAGTTGCTACTTTAATGTAGAATAAGCAAGCCTATTTTCCAAATCGACATAAAGAACATTACCAGTCGTAGCCTTCTGGGGAGTTATTTGAGATGTGAACCCGTCACAAGCTATAGCCTGTCTCACCGTGTAGCGTAAACGTTTAGGGGCGGTGTAATAAACATTAATAACCATCTTGTCGAGGTCGATTTTAATTTCCAGGATTTTAAGAGGCTGGAATTTCTTACCTAATAGCTTGTTTGGAATGATTAAAAGCAGTCGAATAATCGCTGTCCAATAAATCTTGTTTTCAGTATCACATTTTACACACTTATTTTAATATGCAAGTCGATATACTAGTAGAATGATATACTAGTAGAATGATATACATTTTTAACCTCTAGCCTATGCCATTTCAAATGTGTTTAATCTCCAAGCGTTATTTTCTCCCACATATTTCCTAATATCACAAGGCATAACATTGGCCAAAGTAGTTTTCTGTTACTTTCTCACATTTGCATGCATTAGGTGTATGCTTTGGTAACTTGGCTATTATGTATACTGTGTAGATATTTTTTTTGCTGCCACAGTAGTGAGAGTAAATTGTATATTTTTCACAGCCATTAAAATAAAGGTATCGTGTTTTATTAGGATCTGTTTTGTTTATGTGCAGGTTAAAGAAAGTACAGATGAATGGAGAAATGGACGCGTCCACTAAAGACCAAGGTGAGATCATAGTCAATCAACGTGAGATCATAGTAGTCCATCAAGGTGAGATATAGTCACAACATGGAGCTTCTTCCTTCCATCCCCTTCAGATTATTGTGCAAAATTGAGATATTCATGATTTGTTTTCACTTCAGCCAGGATAATGGTTGCAGGACAGGCAAGCTGATGTGTGTGTCCTTGTGTGGCTATAGTGTGGACGCAGGACGACCTTCTGAATCTGCTAGAGGCCATGAAAGTCAATCTTCCCAGAAGGACCTGGCCAAGTACAAGACGTCGGAGTCCCATCTGGACTGGGAGAAGGTGGCCTTCAACTCATTCACAGGAGAGATGTGCAAACAGAAGTGGAACGAGGTCTCCAAAGTGGTACGCCGTGTCTCTTTCATGTTATACTGTGGACTGGGGTATTTATATTTGAGAATAAAAGTGGATTTCCAACTCTTGTCAGTTCAATATATACATACTGCATCTTGCCTCTGCAGTGTGTTTTATGTTGTTGTTCTGTGTCTTTGGTTCAGATCCGTAAATTTCGCACATTAACAGAGCTGATTTTCGATGCCCAAGACTTCATCAAGAACCCGTATAAGGGCAAGAAGCTGAAGGTGAGCTGCATATCCTCTTTTTATGATAGACACGATCAGTTGATACTTTCACAGGTGACACATTATTTTCTTAGCAAATTCAGTCATCTGATGACTGATTTGACTGTCTTTTTGTGTGTAATTTTACTCATATTTGGTATTGTTCTTTCGAATGTTCTTCTGTTTTATTTTTCACTGAACAGAAGCATCCAGATTTCCCTAAAAAGCCCCTGACACCATATTTCCGCTTCTTCATTGAGAAGAGGGCCAAGTATGCCAAGCTGCACCCTGAGATGAGCAACCTAGACCTCACCAAGATCCTCTCCATGAAGTACAGAGGGCTGCCTGACAAAAAGAAGGTCATAAGCAGGGAGAGAGTGGGAAGGAAAGGAAGAGATGCAATTAAAGGGAGGGATATAGTGACGTTTGGGATGGGGGGTAAATATGTTCTCCCTGGTAGATACAATTTATTTGAACTGAGTAATTTGCTGACGTTGCTCATGGTCGACGGACTCTGTTTTTTTTTTTTGACAACAGAAAAAATATCTAGAAGACTTCCAGAAAGACAAAGAAACGTTTGGGCACAGCATGTCAAAGTTCAGGTAAGGTTCAAATTTAGGTTATCTGCATCTGGAGTAAATCTATATTTGAAGGGGGGATTTCTCCATTGTGTTGAATGTGTTTTCATTTGCTTGATGAGTATTTTTATTTAACCTTTATTTAACTAGGCAAGTCAGTCAAGAACCAATTCTTATTTACAACGACGGCCTACCAAAAGGCAAAAAGCCTCCTGCTGGGATTAAAAATAAAATATAAATATAGGACAAAACACACATTACGAAAAGAGACAAAACAACACGACATAAAGAGAGACCTAAGACCACAACATAGCAAGGCAGAAACACATGACAACACAGCATGTTAGCAACACAACATAATAACAACATGGTACAAACATTATTGGGCACAGACAACAGCACGAAGGGCATGAAGGTAGAGACAATAATACATCACACAAAGCAGCCACAACTGGCAGTAAGCGTGTCCATGAATGAGTCTTTGAATGAAGAGATTGAGAATAAACTGTCCAGTTTAAGTGTTTGTCGCTAGTTGCAGCGAACTGAGAAGAGAAGCAACCCAAGGATGTGTGTGCTTTGGGGACCTTTAACAGAATGTGACTGGCAGAATGGGTGTTGTATGTGGAGGATGTGGGCTGCAGTAGGTATCTCATATAGGGGGGAGTGAGGCTTAAGAGGGTTTAATAAATAAGCATCAACCAGTGGGTCTTGCAATGGGTATACAGAGATGACCAGTTTACAGAGGAGTATAGAGTGCAGTGATGTGTTCTACTGATCACCCCAATCCACAAAAGTAGAGACAAATTTCACCCCAATTACTGCCGTGGAATATGCGTCAACAGAAACCTTGGGAAAATCCTAATTGACAAACAAACCAAAACAAAGGCAAAAGTCTTCTCATGCTTTGTTGATTTCAAAAAAGCCTTCGACTCAATTTGGCATGAGGGTCTGCTATACAAATAGATGGAAAGTGGTGTTCGGGGAAGATAGCCTAGTGGTTAGAGTGCCGGGCCAGTAACCGAAAGGTTGCTAGATCGAATCCCAGAGCTGACAAGGTAAAAATCTGTTGTTCTTCCCCTGAACAAGGCAGTTAACCCACTGTTCCTAGGCCGTCATTGTAAATAAGAATTTGTTCACAACTTACTTGCCTAGTAAGTAGCATTGGTGGCAAATCTGATGGCCGAATGATAAAAAACATATATCCGCTCAAGAGCACCCTTACCTGCTGATCTATAAATTATGTCTCTGTAATCTAGATGGTCATCTGAATCAGGGTTATCATTGAATCACAGCCTACTTCACCAAACGGGGGATTTAACCGGTCTGGGAACGGGGTTCCGCTAGTTCCGCTAACACTCGCCAACAGCCAGTGAAATTGCAGGGCACCAAATTCAAACAGAAATCTCATAAATCAACATGTTCAAATATTAGGCACCATTTTAAAGATAAAATTCTTGTTAATCCAGCCACAGTGTCTGATTTCAAAAAGGCTTTACAGCGAAAACTCCACAAACGATTGTTAGGTCACCACCAAGTCACAGAAAAACACAGCCATTTTTCCAGCCAAAGAGAGGAGTCACAAAAAGCAGAAATACAGATAACATTAATCACTAACCTTTGATGGTCTTCATCAGATGACACTCATAGGACTTCATGTTACACAATACATGTATGTTTTGTTTGATAAAGTGCATATTTGTATCCAAAAATCCAATTTTACATTGGAGTGTTATGTTCAGTAGCTCCAAAACATGCAGTGATTTTGCAGAGAGCCACATCAATTCACAGAAATACTCATCATAAACATTGATAATGGATACAACTATTATACTTGGAAATTTAGATAAACTTCTCCTTAATGTAACCACTGTGTCAGATTTTTAAAAAATTAACAGAAAAAGCATACCATGCAATAATCTGAGTACGGCGCTCAGAGCCCAAACCAGCCAAAGAAATAGCCGCCATGTTGTGTAGTCAACATTAGTCAAAAATAGCATTATAAATATTCATTTACCTTTGATCTTCATCAGAATGCACTCCCAGGAATACCAGTTACACAATAAATGTTTGATTTGTTCAATAAACTCAATAATTTATGTCCATATACCTCCTTTTGTTAGGGCGTTTGGTAATCAAATCCAAACGCGCGTGTAAGTCCAGCAGAAAGGTCGGACGAAAAGTCCAAAACTGTTATATTACTGGTCGTAGAAACATATCAAAGTATATAAACAGTCTTTAGGATGTTTTTAACATAAAGGCCCAACTGGAGAATTCCTTTTGTCTGTAGAAAAGCAATGGAACGTGAGGTAACTTTCACATGACCTCGCTTCACGGGCTCATGGCTGCTGGCAGACTCTTGACTCATTCCCCTCTCATTCAGCCCCCCTTCACAGTAGAAGCCTGAAACAACGTTCTGAAGACTGTTGACATCTAGTGGAAGCCTTAGGAAGTGCAAGATGACCAACGTTCCACTATCTTCAATAGGGGCTGAGTTGAAAAACTACAAACCTCAGATTTCCCGCTTCCTGGTTGGATTTTTTCTCAGGTTTTCGCCTGCCATACGAGTTCTGTTATACTCACAGACATCATTCAAACAGTTGTAGAAACTTCAGAGTGTTTTCTATACAATACTACTAATAATATGCATATATTATCATTAGCATCTGGGACTGAGTAGCAGGCAGTTTACTCTGGGCATGCTTTTCATCCAAAAGTGAAAATGGTGCCCCCCATACCAATGAAGTTAACAAGCTCATTCACGAAAGAAGCACTGTTTTTAAACTTGCATATTTAGTTAATATTGCCTGCTAACATGAATTTCTTTTAACTAGGGAAATTGTGTCACTTCTCTTGCGTTCTGTGCAAGCAGAGTCAGGGTATATGCAACAGTTTGGGCCACCTGGCTTGTTGCGAACTGTGTGAAGACCATTTCTTCCTAACAAAGACCGTAATTAATTTGCCAGAATTGTACATAATTATGACATAACATTGAAGGTTGTGCAATGTAACAGCAATATTTAGACTTAGGGATGCCATCCGTTATATAAAATACGGAACTGTTCTGTATTTCACTGAAAAAAATAGTAGTCAAAGGTATATGAAATACAAATGGAATAGAGGGATATAGTCCTGTAATTCCTATAATAACTACAACCTAAAACTTCTTGCCTGGGAACATTGAAGAAGACATGTCAGTAACAACCACATCATCAACATTAAGGGACATGGGCAGCTGTGAGGAGGAGGGTTTATTCTCCATGTCCAGAGCTTCTTGGGGTTAGACCCATAGAGAGAGAACTGCTCCTTAGTTACTTTAACTTTGGCCTTCCGAATAGCCTGAGTGCACTTATTTCTCATTTGTCTGAACGAGAGCCTGTCAGCCTGAGTATGCGTGTGCCGAGCCTTTCGCCTAATGCAATTCTTGAGGTGGATTAACTGCAAGATCACGGTTGGACCAGGGGCTAAACCTGTTTTTAAAAGTTTTTTAGCAAGCGTCTATGACACATCAGGACAGGTCGTTTCACTGACCAGCCATTACACAGGCTTTAAAACATTGTTCATTAAGGTCATTACAGAAAACACCAGCCTTATACCTATCAGGATAATTTGTGAGGATAACATTGAGGAGAGTAACCTTTTCTAGGTGTTTGGAGTCATACCTTGCGGGATTGGTAATAATCTGAGAAAGATTTAGGGAGTCCCATTGCTTTAGGACATGGTCAGGTGGTTTAAGCATGTCTTGGCAGTTAGGGTACAGGCCGGTGCTGATGGGAGGACGATAGCACCCAGAAACAGTCAACAAAAAGCTATTTGAAAGTTTTAATGCTTAAAACCAGCAAATCAAATTGTTCTGAGACAGACTTGGTGGAGACAACCGAGCACTGAAGGTGATCCTTGGTAAAGATTGCCATTCCCCCACCTTTGGAAGATCTGTCTTTCTGAAAAAGGTTATAAGCAGAAAGGTTAACATCAGTATTCAAAACACTCTTCCTTAACCACGTCTCAGTAATGACCAACACATCTGGAGCTGTGAACCCACACTTTCAATTGATAAATTTTAGGTAATAAGCTTCTAGTGTTAACGTGCTGAAAACCCAGGCTTTTACGAGAGCAGAATCAGTGAAGCAGAGCACAAGTCAGAATTGGGGCTAGCAACCGTAGATGGGCTCGGGTGTACATGCAGATTTCCAGATGTCATCAACAGTAATACAATCAAGGCACGGCATATTACAGGGAGAGCTCTGCAGTGCGGATTTATGACATCTGTGCATCAGATGGCAACAAGATCATATTGTACAGCAATTTCATCAGGTAACATGAATGCAAAGCCGGTGAGAGGTGGTTAGAATAGGATGGAAGGTCAAAAGTCAGTGTAACCAATAGTCAGAGTCCCGAGAACAAACAGTCTGTCCCACGGTTTGGTAAAGAAAGTTTGTAGTCAACAAAGCATGCAGGAGTCATGAGGCAAATAGAAAAATGCACAAGAAAAAAAAATAAGCCATTGTAAGTTCAGAGTCACTCTCCTCAACCGTGCGTGTGTGCTGGAGGCGAGCGAAATCTCAGGAGAGAGGGGAGTGTGGTGGGGGTACCTGTACCAGACAGGGGGAGACATGCCAGGGCGGACGGTGAATAGATCGCCAGGTGGAATTTAACCCGCATTGCAGCAGGCAACGGGGGGGGGGGGGGGGCACTTGTTGGCCTCGACACCCTTTACTTTACACCTCAGTGCTAATTAAAGTTGTATTTGGTCTGTCCTTGCAAGCCTGGCAGCCTTAACTCAGCATTCAGTCCCCATAAAGTAAAATATCATTGTTTTCTTTTTTTTCCCTTCTTTGCTTTCAAAATAGCATCAGACCAAACACTACTCACTTAGTTCCAGGTTGGACAGTATCCTCAGGTCTCTACTGTTTGTTTGCTAGAGCACCCTCCCTATAGCTTGGAAAAAGGAAACCTTGGTAGCAGTAATCTCTCCGGTTAATTTTGTTCAAAATGGGGTTTTAGGTTCGAAGACCATGCTGTGGAGGGTAGTATCCTGCATATGTCCCTGCCGAAAAATAAAAGTTTATCTAACTCCAAGTCTATTCTTTTGTAAAAAAAACATGTTGAAACATGTGAGAGCTCACATGCAGCTGTCTCTCTCTCTCTCACAGTAGTCATTGGGTTTCTGTGTGACTGTAGGGAGGACCATCCCGACCTGGTGGAGAGCATGGCAAAGAAAGGTTCTAATGTGCCAGAGAAACCCAGGACGCCTCAGCAGCTATGGTACAGTCACGAGAAGAAGGCCTTCCTCAAAACACACGCAGACGTGAGTTACGCTTTTCAGGACCGTTTGTTAGCACCTACAAAAACACAATGTTCACACTCAATGCTAACGTGCTAAAGTTGAACTATGTCCATCTGAAGCAACATATATGTTCTAGAATCTATAATATCTGTTACTAGGCGACCACCAAAGACATTAAAGACAGTCTTGGGAAGCAGTGGACACAGCTGTCAGACAAAAAGAGACTCAAGTGGATTGCCAAGTCCCTGGAGATGCACAAAGCATATGAGGTGAGAGCTTCCTCAAATATGAGGCACAAGACTCTGAAGATGGCCAAATTACTGCCTGACTTGGCTATTTCCAAGAGAGTTAATTGATTTTTAACCCGTGACCCTGTTTGTTTTCCACAGGAGGTGATGAAGGGCTTCATTGAGACTCACCCAGAGCTCAACATGAGCAACGAGGACATCGTCAAGTCCACCCTCACCAAGGCTGAGAGACATCTGAAGGACAAATCTGATGGCAGGCCAGACAAACCACCCCCGTGAGTACTAATCCACACCAGCACACTTTTAATCTTACCACTGGGTGATCACATTGTTAACTGGACATGGTGACGAGGGTTGTGACCGTGTTGTGTGTTCTGTGTGTTTTATAGGAATGGTTACTCCATGTTCTGTGCTGAGTTGATGTCCAGTATGAAGGACGTGCCCAGTACAGAGCGCATGGTCATGTGCAGCCAGCAGTGGAAGCTGCTGAAACAGAACGAGAAGGACGGCTACCAGAAACGCTGCGAACAGGTCTGTACTTCACTAGCAGGTGAACTGTTCACTCCAATGTTGAATTTTTGGACATACTGTCGGAAGTCCTAAGTGCTCAAATTTTCACAATTCTCTTTTTCAGAGAAAGAAAGAATACGAAGTCGAGATGAACCGGTTTCTTTGTGTAAGTTTGTTTTTCTACATGTATGTGTGTGTCTGTATACAGTTGAAGTTGGAAGTTTACATACACTGACACAGAACCCAAACCGTCTGCGCGTGTGTGCCATCGTGCATACATTTATTTTGTCCCCCCCACACCAAACGTGATCACGAAACGCAGGTTAAAATATCAAAACAAACTCTGAACCAATTACATTAATTTTAGGACAAGTCGAAAAGCATTAAACATGTATGGCAATTTAGCTAGCTTGCACTTGCTAGCTAATTTGTCCCATTTAGCTAGCTTGCTGTTGCTAGCTAATTTGTCCTGGGATATAAACATTGAGTTGTTATTTTACCAGAAATGCACAAGGTCCTCTACTCTGACAATTAATCCACACATAAAAAGGTCAACTGAATCTTTTCTAGTCATCTCTCCTCCTTCCAGGCTTTTTCATCTTTGAACTTATATGGTGATTGGCATCTAAACTTTCGTAGTATTACAACGACGACCGGCAACACAGTTCGTCTTTCAATCACCCACGTGCGTATAACCAATGAGGAGAAGGCACGTGGGTACCTGCTTCTATAAGCCAGCAGCATACCACCCTGCATCCCACTGCTGGCTTGCTTCTGAAGCTAAGCAGGTTTGGTCCTGGTTGGTCCCTGGATGGGAGACCAGATGCTGCTGGAAGTGGTGTTGGAGGGCCAGTAGGAGGCACTCTTTCCTCTGGTCTATAAAATATTATAATGCCCCTGGGCAGTGATTGGGGACACTGCTCTGTGTAGGGTGCCGTCTTTCGGATGGGATGTTAAACAGGTGTCCTGACTCTGAGGTCATTAAAGATCCCATGGCACTTATCGTAAGAGTAGGTGTGTTAAACCCGGTGTCCTGGCTAAATTCCCAAGCTGTCCCTCATACCATCATGGTCACCTAATCATCCCCAGCTTACAATTGGCTCATTTATCCCTCTCCTCTCCCTGTAACTATTCCCCAGGTCGTTGCTGTAAATGAGAATGTGTTCTCAGTCAA
The DNA here is from genome assembly GCF_021184085.1 of Oncorhynchus gorbuscha. Taxonomy (NCBI): domain Eukaryota; kingdom Metazoa; phylum Chordata; class Actinopteri; order Salmoniformes; family Salmonidae; genus Oncorhynchus; species Oncorhynchus gorbuscha. The sequence goes on along the minus strand of NC_060188.1, from coordinate 11,551,043 downwards.
CTGACCTGGTAAAATAATAATAAAAAATTAAATGAGGAGATGGGAGACCTTGCAGTGCGATCTGCGTCAGAAATAGAAAGGACTTCTATTTTAGCCCTTGGCAACGCAGACGCTCGTGAGCAGTGTGGGTGCAAAAATTGAATAACATAGATTTCTACATTTATTTTGCAGCGCTCGCGCACACGACACTTGCGGTGTAGTCAGGGTTTTAGGAGTCATTAAAACTTGTTTTTCAACCACTCCACAAATTTCTTTTTAACAAACTATAGTTTTGGCAAGTCGGTTAGGAGATCTACTTTGTGCATGACACAAGTAATTTTTCCAATAATTGTTTACAGACAAATTATTTCACTTATAAATTCACTATCACAATTCCAGTGGTTCAGAAATGTTCATATACTAAGTTGACTGTGCCTTTTGAACAGCATGGAAAATTCCAGAAAATGATGTCATGGCTTTAGAAGCTTCTGATAGGCTTATTGACATCATTTGAGGCAATTGGAGGTGTGGCTGTATGTCAAGGCCTACCTTCAAACTCAGTGCCTCTTTGCTTGACACCATGGGAATATCAAAAGAAATCGGCCAAGACCTCAGAAGAAATGTGTAGACCACCACAAGTCTGGTTCATCCTTGGGAACAATTTCCAAATACCTGAAGGTACCACATTCATCTATACAAACAATAGTATGCGAGTATAAACACCATGGGACCACGCATCAAACCGCTCAGGAAGGAGACGCATTCTGTCTCCTAGAGATGAACGTACTTTGGAGCGAAAGTGCTAATCAATTCCAGAACAACAGCAAAGGACCTTGTGAAGATGCTGGAGGAAACGGTATAAATGTATCTATATCCAGAGTAAAACAAGTCCTATATCGACAACCTGAAAGCCTGCACAGCAAGGAAGAAGCCACTGCTCCAAGTCTGCCATAACAAAGCCAGACTACGGTTTGCAACTGCACATGGGGACAACGATCATACATTTTGGAGAAATGTCCTCTGGTCTGATGAAACAAAAATATAACTTTTTGGCCACAATGACCATCGTTATGTTTGTAAGAAACAGGGGAGGCTTGCAAGCCAAAGAACACCATCCCAACCGTGAAGCACGGGGGTGGCAGCATGGTGTTGTGGGGGTGCTTTGCTGCAGGAGGGACTGGTGCACTTCACAAAATAGATGGAATCATGAGGATGGAAAATTATGTGCATATATTGAAGCAACATCTCGAAGACATCAGTCAGGAAGTGAAAGCTTGGTCGCAAATGGGTCTTCCAAATGGACAATGACCCCAAGCATACTTCCAAAGTCGTGGCAAAATGGCTAAAGGACAACAAAGTCGAGGTATTGGAGTGGCCATCACAAAGCCCTGACCTCAATCCTATAGACAGTTTGTGTGTAGAACTGAAATGTTGTGTGCGAGCAAAGAGGCCTACAAACCTGACTCCGTTACACCAGCTCTGTCAGGAGGCATGGGCCAAAATTCACCCAACTTATTGTGGGAAGCTTATGGAAGACTACCCAAAACGTTTGACCCAAGTTAAATAATTTAAAGGCAATGCTACCAAATACTAATTGAGTGTATGTAAACTTCTGACCCACTGGGAATGTGATGGAAGAAATTAAAGCTGAAATAAATCATTCTCTCTACTATTATTCTGACATTTAAAAATAAAGTGTTGATCCTAACTGACCTAAAACAGGGAATTTTTACTGGGGTTAAATGTCAGGAATTTTGAAAAACTGAGTTTAAATGTATTTGGCTATGGTGTATGTAAACATCCAACTTCAACTGTATCTAGTGAATGAGAGCAGAGGCAGTATGTTATTTACTCAGTGTCTGTCTGCAGAGTATATCAGAGGAGGAGCAGCAGCGTGTGCTGGGGGAGCAGAAGATGATTGGCTTTAAGAAGGGCAGCGGGGGCAGCAAAAAGAAGAGCAGAGCAAAGGTAAGTCCCACAATGCATCAGTATCAAATCACTCACCTCATCAGCTCCACATATTTCACAATAACAATCATAAGGAAGTATGAAATGGAGATGACTAATTTTATCAATCTCAGACAAAATAGATATTGACTGTAGTATGCATTATTTCACTGGTATTGTCACAGCCCTATTTTCTGCTTACAAGCATGGCAAGGATGAACATTTGTTATTTTTTTACAAATTCAATTGGATCAAGGGGTGTGTGCTTCACTTTTCTTGTTGCAATAAAGTTGTATTGAATTGAAAAAAGCTCCCATCGCTTAAATTGCAGCCTAGCCCAGAGAAGCCCAAAAGGCCCATCTCGGCCATGTTCATCTTCTCTGAAGAGAAACGTCCCAAGCTGCAGCAAGAGCGACCAGACCTGTCTGACAGTGAGCTCACCAGGCTGCTGGCACGCATGTGGAACGAGCTCTCAGATAAGAAGAAGGTACACACCCCAGTTTAATACACACTACCATAGTGCAGCTGAGGGAGGGTTCTGAGCAGTAAGATGCAGTATATAAATATCTATGGTATAGAATAAAATGCAGTATGATGCATGACCGCATCAATTATATGGCATCGACTTGTGTCGCTGAAAGGGGATTTCTGGTTTCAGCCTCTACCTGTGATTGTTAACTAAATAACTGACGTCTTCCCCCTGTAGGAGAAGTACAAGCGCCTTGAGACGGTCCTGAAGGCAGAGTCTGTGAAGAAGGGACAAGAGGAGCGCAGCCGGCTGCCAGACACCCCCAAGACGGCACAGGACATCTGGCAGCAGAGCGTCATAGGAGACTACCTGGCCAGGTTCAAGGTGGGTGACACAACTATGGCCTTGGATCAGGACTGCCTTTTAAAGCATGTTAACTGCTTCTCCCCTTGTCCTGACTATCTACCTCATTCCTCCTGTGCTTTACAGAACGACCGGCCAAAAGCCCAGAAAGCCATGGAAGCCACTTGGAACACCATGGAGAAGAAGGAGAAGATCATGTGGATTAAGAAGGCAGCTGAGGACCAGAAACGATACGAGGTAAGTGGAATCCAATGTGTCTGAAAGGCAGAGGCCCCAGACATTTAAGTGTCCATTGAGACTTACTGGCACTCTTTTTGCTGACAGAGGGAGCTGAGTGAGATGCGCTCTCCTGCCACCATCATTGCCTCAGGGAAGAAGATGAAATTTGACGGTGAACCCAAGAAACCCCCTTCGTGAGTGTATTTCTGATGGAGTGCTTCTGTCTGTTTTTGATAACTATATTGATCTATGATTTGTAAACGTACCTTTCAGGAATGGCTACCAGAAGTTCTCTCAGGAGATGTTATCCAATGGAGAGCTGAACCACCTCCCTATGAAGGAGCGCATGGGGGAGATCGGGGGCCGCTGGCAGAGGCAGCCCCAGAAGGAGAAGGACCGCTACAAAAAGATCGCTGAGGAGAAACAGAAGCTGTACAAAGTAGAGCTGGAGCGGTGGCTGGCGGTATGCCATCTTTGATTTGTTGCAGACACTAAGTGCATTGAACATCCTAGCAATTGTGTGCCTGTAATGACCTGACAAATTAAAATGTCCCTGCTTTCAGAGTTTGTCCTCACAAGAAAGAAATGTGTACAAGGAGTACAACTCACAAGTAAGTCGTCCATGCTATTCTATTATGCCTTAGAGTGAGTGTTATCACAAACTCTCCCTGTCGTTGCTGGCAAATTAACATGTAAACAAACTGAGTGTTAATCTTAATCTCCTATTGTCTTCCTCAGAAAAGAAAAACCCCAGTGAAACCAGGAGGCACTGCAGCCAAAGTTAAGGCCAAGATAATCAAGAAGTCGGTAAGTCCCAGCTCTGTTCAGTTTATCATTACCACTCTACTTTTACTTTTACTACTCTGCTCTAAGTCAAACATCATTCATCTCTGACAATCAATCTTCCCCCAGGACACAGAGGATGATGATGACGAGGAGGAAGAGAAGGAGGCTGCCTCATCAGATAACGATTCTTCCAGTGCAGAGGACAGTGAGGAGGAAGATGATGATGATGATGACGATGATGTTAGTTTTCAGGCTTGTGTGAAATTCATCAATGCTGTTGGAAATTATAATGGTACCCTTGACTGACATGACTTGAGGCTAATGTTCTTGTTGTGCGACACCTACTCTTGCAGAATGAGGAAGAAGATGATGACGATGAGGAGGCGGAGGATAAAGAGAACAAGTCGGAGGGGAGTAGCAGCAGTGACTCGAGCTCAGTGGAGACATCGGACTCTGATTCAGACTGAAACTGGTCCATGGTGACCCAAGAGAGACTGAGCAGCGCTGAGCCAAGAGTTCGGGGAGCGCTGCCACTGTGCCGGTCCTGCTCTCCTCACAACCCACCACCAGAGGGAGCCCCTGCCACACCATGTCCATTTCTCACTCGCTTTCTCTCTTCTGTGTTTCTTCATTGGTGTTCTGTACAAGGAGGGTGAAGACCCTAACACCACCACATCATGCCCTTCATCTGTTATTCCTCCAACCCTGCCTTGACCTGCTCCCCTGCCCAGCCCACACAACGCTGGGTTCAGGTGGGGACATTTGGCTTCCTTTCTATATTCTGTGGCTAATAGGTTTCTATTAGCTTTTTTGGGGTGGCTGTTGATTTTGGCCCCATCCTGTTTTGTCAGTGTCTGTCAGATGCTAGAGGCCACGGTTGTGAAGGGGGGAACGGGGAGTTGTGAACAGGCCTCCGAGAGCCAAAGAACCTATTTGACTGTGGGATTATTTTGGGGTGGGGGGTGCAGGGGACCAAATAATTGCACTCTTGAGAATGTTTCCTTTAGTCTTTTGTTCTTCAGCTTCTCTCAACTTTCTTCCTGCTCTCAATGTGTATGTTTTAATTATTAGGTTCTTAACGAGGTGGTATCTTCAGGAAAAATTAAGCCATTATGAATGTCTCTTGTTGTTGCTGGAAATTTAGAGGAGATGTATTCATCCACAGTTTTAGTTAGATTTGGATGCATTTAGAAAAATGGCTTTTGCCTGTCTTTGCCAGGTGTTCAAGTTTAAAGGTGACTGATAGTCTATTTATTTATGCTACATAGAAATGCGTCCAAGCTTTTTTGGGGGACAATTTCAAGGGTCTTTGTGGAGCAAGTCCAAGACAATTCTGTTTGACTCAAGTTGGTTCTCATGTTGATTTTTCAGTTTAGATTTGTTCATCCACTGGCCTGTTGAACAGAATAAATGATGAATGTTTCTTAGTGGTATTAAAGGAATATATCGTTTTATTGATTAAGAGTTTTTGCTTGCCACTCTTACAGAGTAGTTATTTTTGCCCGGACTGCAGACAACAGACTATGTTGTACAATTTAATATTGGTTTTGATTTCTTCCTTGAACCACTGTTTTACACTTCTATTTGATCTAAAGCTGATTTAATGAATTTGTTTTAATAATGTTGAGGGCTGTGGTCAGTTCCATTTGAAATCAGGGATAGATTGAAATGGATCCATTTAGTTCTTTTAAATAAAATTGACCCCAACCCCGATATTCTTTTAGTCGAAGTATCCCAAAAAATCTTTGCACTTCATGTAAGCCTGTCCCATGCTTACTGTGGTCAACTGTTCAGCCCCTTCATGTGTTTGTGTGACAGCGACTGCATTGGTGTGTGCTGTCTGCATCCTGTGTTTGACTGTGGCTTCGATTATCTACTCTTCTCCGTGTGTGTACTTCTCCACTCCCCAAGGATTAAAAAACATTTGCTTGGTGAGAGAATGGGCTAGACTGTGTTCCTAAAAATGTTTCTTACATCAGTCGCATGCTTTTAAATCCTTGAGGGGCAGTGAACGAGTTTGCACTTAGGGGAGAAGGGTACAGAACCCGACTGCAATCTGTGAAGGATGTATGTGCCTGTGTGGTGTAGGAGGTACTTCTCATCCCATTACAACACAAACACCTTGATGAAGATTTTTGTTAATGCCCTTTTCTCAAAATGAATAAAGCTGAGTTATGTGTGGTCCTGTTGGTTACCAGCACAAGGACAGATGTGTTAGACGACCCACTGGACTGGTTATGTCATAAGTTTAGCTTGTTTCCAGGGCAGTACAATGCGTTAACAATGGCCCCAGTTTTAAATAGGTCTGAGTTAGTCCATTTCTAAATCTCATAATTGTTGATTAACACCAGCATGGTGGGCTATATATGATTTGGTGAAGGGAATGTGGGAAATGTTATGGAGGGTGGGATACTGGATTCGGGAAAGGGATTTGTGGGATGGTGTTGCCAATGGGGATACAACATACTGTTTGTATGGTATTTGTAAATATTGCTTTTTTTGTATTGTGTGGAATTCCTTTGATTTGTAGTTTGATTTATTTGGCCAAGTCTTGTCAGTGGCTCCGTCAGAGGTGTGAGTCCATTGCTTGCAGGGGAAACGTTTTTGATTGTGTTTGTCCGTTTTAGTTATCTCTCCCCATGTTGATTTCTTTGTATAAATGACTAAATGAGAACGGCTTTACAGATTTGTACTGCTGATCATTTGACACATTTTTGATGTTTTCTATAGCGGAGGGTGTTATGTCCCTGCTATTTAAGCATTTGGCAAATAAACTTGGTCTTTAATAAAGTATAAATATTGCATTCATTTTTTAAAAATGATTGTAGGTGTTATATGATGGATGTTGAAGACAATTGCCTACTGAAAATGGATAATGGACCAACTCATATGTTCGAAATGCCGATCAAACAATAGTGTCCTAAATAAATGGATCAATTAGAATTGTCACTTACAACTATAAATAGAAAACCTCGGCAACCTCGGCATATATATATATACCCTAATTTGTGATTTGGTTGTTTCATGAGAACTAATCGATAAACGATAATGATTATTTCACCTCTTCCCTTTCCGTCAATAACATAAATGGCCACTCGCGAGAGGGGGCGGATCCAGACAGCCGAGGTTTTCTATTTAATTATTGCATATCCAATTAAACATTAAATGTATGCACTTAAGTACAGTCACTTGATTTGATTAGAAGTTCATTTCCTTTCTCTGCCATTTTCCCCGACTTTAGGCCAAGTAAAACGGCACGGAGAACCTCGGTGATCGTTTAGTGAGGTCTGTTAGGAAGGAAAATGGCAGCCTCTTTTTACATTTTCTTATTTCCCTTTGACTGCTCTGCTGGATCACATTTAAATGACTAGCTAATAGCTACAACAACATGTATCATCCTAGCTAGATACAATGTAGCAAAATAATATATTGTCAATGTCCAGCTAAACTGTAACGGCTCAATCATAGATTGGTCGTTGATGGTGAGTGCGAGTTGACCAGTATGATATTCTCTGTAAAGAAATCATTGAAATAATTGTACGTACCCGTATTAGTAAGATTATGTGCAATGAGCTGATTTGTTAGCTCGCTATGTTTTTGCTATCGGTAGCAGATATTAGGAAAATATTTGTTTTGCTAACTAGATAGCTCATTTGCTGTCTATCAGTTGTAACTGCGTTCTATCCTAGCTAATATCGAACGTTAGCGCAAGCTAACACATAGTAGCCGTGTCTTAATGCTCACTCTAGTCTCTAGACAATACAACTGTTCTGGCTTTACTTAAGTTTTTGTTCTGGTTCTGTCTTGTATTGTGTAGCCGCTACACCAAATGTACCAATTCAGTGAAATGTATTTGTTTATTTGTTTCAACAGCTAACCAAAACAATATCAGGCAGTCACCTCTGCCAACTATTAGCGAAGAAGAGCTCAGTGTCGGTGCTCCTTTTGTAAGTGTTGATTCAGTCTCACTCTGGGACTTTTGTTGGGTTTTGTCCAACAAATGGATAATCTCTTGTCTCATCACTTATTTTTTTATTGTTTGAATGACTAAGGTATTTTAAATCACTAAATGTGTGTATTTCCTGTTTTCAGATCTGTTGTTCCCCATAGCTGTGCCATGTAGAAGGCAGTGATTCGCCATTAAACTTTTGCAAATGAAAATGGAGGATATGTCTCTGTCGGGCCTGGACAACACCAAGCTAGAGGTGAGTAGTGGACTACACTTTCACCATCCTATCATGTTTGGTGGTAGTTGTCCTGCTTTAAAACAGGAAGTTGCTCATGTAGTTTCCTTTCCTTTGTGACCTTTGGGACTTTATTCTTTGCTGTCCTCCACAGGCCTTGGCTCAGGACATCTACTCGGACCTGGTGGAGGACGCCTGTTTGGGCCTGTGTTTCGAGGTGCATCGTGCTGTCAAACAGGGCTACTTCTTCCTGGATGACACGGACCAAGAAAGCATGAAGGACTTCGGTTAGGACCAGAGTGCTTTTCCCCTGGGTCTGGTTATCTGGTTCATTTCTCTGCCTTTAATTTGTTAGTTTATCTTTCATGTATGTTGTCACCTTGCTCCGTAGAAATCGTTGACCAACCAGGAGTGGACATTTTCGGGCAAGTGTACAATCAGTGGAAAAACAAGGAGTGTGTGTGTCCCAACTGCAACCGGAGCATTGCTGCGTCCCGCTTTGCCCCTCATCTGGAGAAATGCTTGGGCATGGGGCGCAACAGCAGCCGCATCGCCAACCGCAGGTCAGCAAGGGGCACTGGACATGGACAGTGGACACTACGATGTAACATAGAAAACAAACCAATACATTCCTCAAGTGAATGGGCAATTCTGATCATTTTCTTGATATTGGTCTACAGAATAGCAAGCAGTAACAACATGAACAACAAATCAGAGAGTGATCAGGAAGACAACGATGACGTCAATGACAATGACTGGTCGTATGGCTCAGAAAAAAAAGGTGAGAATAAAACAAGTGTGAATCCCTGTCTGAATGTTTTTTGGTGACTTTAGCTGAACAAGCACATCTATGCTTGTCTTACACCCCTCTATTTTCCCTCTACAGCTAAGAAGAGAAAGTCAGATAAGGTATTTTTACATTCTTTGAAACAACATATACCTTTGGTAAGTTTCATTGCTGTGGAGATTCATGTTCTGTATGTTGTGTTTTTGTCCACATGTAATTGCAAGGGGCCAATAGATACAAAATAACCTTAAGGATTTCTGGTATCCCTCTGTCCTTTCTGCTAGGGCTGGGATGATACCAGTATCACATTACTCGTTAGTGTTGTGCCAAGGAAACTTCTTTAGGAAAACAGCTCTATTGCTGTAAACAAACATCATTAAGTTGTTATCCAGTCACATTTATTTATTTTACAAGCTATAGTGCACATTTTTACAAAAAGCAGCTTTTTAAAGGACCAAATAGTTTGCTCTGCTTTGTGTGAATTTTTCTCATGGATTTTTTTTGCCATACTGGTATTGTCACAGCCCTACTTTCTGCTTACAAGCATGGCAAGGATGAACATTTAAAAAACAATTTTTTACTAATTCAATTGGATCAAGGGGTGTGTGCTTCACTTTTCCTGTTGCATGCATCACTAGTTGTTTCTGATATGTTCATCTAGATCAGTGTGAATCTAAATTGACAGGTCTTCTCTTTTTGTGTATTATTTCCTTAGAATCCAAATTCACCCAGAAGATCAAAATCTGTAAAGCATAAAAATGGTGAGTATAACATTACCTCTTAGAACCCATGTAAGATGCAGGTTAAGTGACAAACTATAAGCTGTGTGTCATTTACATTTCCCATTTGGAATGTAAAATATTTTCCAATTGAAACACATGATTAGAATGGCATTTTTCTTTTTTAATCTTAGTGGCAATCAGCTGTTAAAACAATAACAAGGCATCGTCGCCGCACCATTATTCTGTAAAAAGCTGAGAGATTGTGCTAGAAATGTTTTACCACTCAAATGAATAGAAAGAGCTATGGATACAAGGACTGACCATCGTGATATCAAAGTTATAGTTTTGAGGCTGTATAGTGTTTTGTTAACAAACATTGGAGTACAACAACAAGTTCTGATTGGGTATAACAGTTCAAGTTATATTCTTCAAGAATCAATGGGTACATATCATTACTTTATAAATCCTAAAATGGATGTAGCAACTGCAGATTGCCCCTTTTTTTTAAATGTCATTTGTCAATATTTCTCAATCAGAATTTATTTTACATTTACATTTAAGTCATTTAGCAGACGCTCTTATCCAGAGCGACTTACAAATTGGTGCATTCACCTTATTTTACTGAAATTCACACTGATATTCATACTTAATTGCATACATTATTGTTTATATAATGCATTCTGATATACAGAATATTATACGTGTGGTCTCATGGTATTTTGTTTGTCGGGAGTTGTGGGAATGTTCTAGAGTCCAGAATCTTTGTAGCCTTGAAATGGAAGTGTGTAGTCGTACATAGAGCCCACTCCTGAATACACCCAATTTATGGCCCTACTTTGTGTGTGTTTGTGTGCGTGAAAGTTTTAGAGTAGTTGGTTGAATGGTTGGGGATGTTTTACACTCTGCTCGTTTCAGCATTGCTGGGGCCAAAGCTTTGTTGCAGATCAGGAAGCTCCATGCGTGCTGTTGAGAGATGATGCATTTCCTCGGTGATCAGAAGGGGCTGGTTACTGCCAGGCCAGCTCTATAATGCCCTCCCCCGCTTCAATGTAGGGTCAAAGGTCAACCCGAGAAGAATCTGGGAAAGACCTCTGCCGTTTTAGGGACAGTATATCAGGAAAAGTTTGAACTTTCATTCCTAAGGAAATGAACCTTAGCAGAGATCCAGGGTGTCTCCAAAATCCTCTATTGAGAATGTTAATGTGGCCTGCTGGATTCTTCACGATAGATGGCCATTGAAGGAGTCTGCTGCTTAAATCCAGGTCAAATGCACAATGTTGGCAGAATACAGACATAGTGCAGTATGAAAAGGATCACAATGTTGGCAGAATACAGACGTAGTGCAGTTTGAAAAGGATCACAATGTTGGCAGAATACAGACGTAGTGCAGTTTGAAAATTCACAATGCAGAATACAGACGTAGTGCAGTATGAAAAGGATCACAATGTTGGCAGAATACAGACGTGTAGTGCAGTATGATGAAAAGGATCACAATGTTGGCAGAATACACAGACGTAGTGCAGTATGAAAAGGATCACAATGTTGGCAGAATACAGACGTAGTGCAGTATGAAAAGGATCACAATGTTGGCAGAATACAGACTGTATTCTGCCAACATTGAAAATGATCCAATGTTGGCAGAATACACTCGTAGTGTATTGATGAAACATCACAATGTTGGCAGAATACAGCACGGAAGTCTGTATTCTGATCACATTGTTGGCAGAATCAGACGTAGTGCAGTATGAAAAGGATCACAATGTTGGCAGAATACAGACGTAGTGCAGTATGAAAAGGATCACAATGTTGGCAGAATACAGACGTAGTGCAGTATGAAAAGGATCACAATGTTGGCAGAATACAGACGTAGTGCAGTATGAAAAGGATCACAATGTTGGCAGAATACAGACGTAGTGCAGTATGAAAAGGATCACAATGTTGGCAGAATACAGACGTAGTGCAGTATGAAAAGGATCACAATGTTGGCAGAATACAGACGTAGTGCAGTATGAAAAGGATCACAATGTTGGCAGAATACAGACGTAGTGCAGTATGAAAAGGATCACAATGTTGGCAGAATACAGACGTAGTGCAGTATGAAAAGGATCACAATGTTGGCAGAATACAGACGTAGTGCAGTATGAAAAGGATCAGAAGCAGCATTGAAGATGAGGATAAGCAATTAAGATATAAGGCAAAGGCCGAGTCTTCATGCTCCAGTCTCCTGTTTGTTTGATGATTTTAATTTGACATGGATCATGGTGCAAAGTTAATGAGCTGAGAATGACTTACAGGAAGCTGACAATTGTGTGCAATAAATCACAGTTCAGCCACCAGTTTTCAGTTCTTTGTATGTAATATATCCATTTATTTTCTGTATTGTGTTATATATTGTTTAACTAGTTCAACACTTGAGTGAAAAAAATCGTGTCAGATGATAGTCTGGTCCCAGTAATGATAGACTACATTAATGTCTCTAAAACAGACCAGCTGTTTATCTCTTTAGTTTCTCAGGTGACTCAACAAGTCCTCTTGTGCATTATCCTATCCATTATCTACTTGACATATTCATGCTTTTGTTTGCATTTGTTTTTGTCGTTTTGTATCATGTCTTCATTGATTCTTGATTTCCTGATTGTCCCTGTTTCTTTAAATGGAGCTGAAATGGAACGGTGCTGCTATCTTCTATGGAGCGTCAAGGATGTTCCTATGTAATAAATGACCTGAACTCAATCCACACCAGTTTGATCGACCTGTCGTTTGTGGTTTTGGCCCTTAAAGTGCTGCTCAATTTTAATCACAGATTGATTAAACCATTCAAATATATTTTGCCTTATGCTTATGCATAAATATGCTTGTTACTGCAGCATGTACATAATAATAAATTATGTTCTCTTACCACACTGGTCAATAGCTAGAGAGACCTTTGCTTCATCCCATCATTTACATTTAAGTCATTTAGCAGATGCTCTTATCCAGAGCGACTTACAAATTGGTGCATTCACCTTATGACATCATAAACTGTACATTTTACGCATGTTTTCTCAGACATAGGAATCAATTGTTTGTAATATTGTGGATATTGCACTAAATATAATCACTGCTTTATTTCATGGTTGGTGGTGGTTGTGTGCATCATCTGTGTCTTTGGGAGTCTGGCGAGTAGACTGATAGATCATATGCTGTTCTCTTTTTCAGGGGAGCTTAGTAATAGTGTCAATGCAGATCCATACAAGGTAACCAGAATCCATTTTTCTGATGGTTCATGCCTACATATCTATTAGTGTGTTGATGTCTGTTATCGTTCTTTCTCCCTCACTGCAGTACAACTATAACACTGGCATCAATTACGAAACTTTAGGCCCTGACGAACTGAGGTCTCTGTTGACAACAGTGAGTCATTTTAATTTATCTATTCTACCATCCATCCACAAGTCTAACTGTATTGGATCATATCTCAAGACATTTATCAGCAGTGTGTATGACTGGCTTGTCTCTAACTACACTGCCCCCTGTCTGCAGCAATGTGGAGTGATCTCTGAGCACACCAAGAAGATGTGCACCAGGTAGGGATTACTCTGCACGCAAACACAGCACATACACCTCTAATAGTCTTGTCATTTCCACCTAATGTCCTATCAGCTACACGGAGTGCACACTCATACCTTTATCACACAAACTCATGAATACTTTTTGTTTCTCAAGCGCTGGCACTAGATGTTAGCTCAAGTCAAAGTTGCTGATTATGATCATGATGAGCCATTCAGGGTTGTACTGTGTCAGACAGACATCTTCCTGTACGTCCTGTGTCCATCCCTCAGCCTGCCCCTTAGTATGGACCTTACCAGGTCCTCAGAGGTGTTTGTTAAACTAGCTAGTCAGGAAGGTCTTCCGTGACTTGAATGACGTGTGTTCCGGACAAGTGGTAAACCTGTGGCCCAACTCCATTACGGAGGTTGCCAACAGACACTCATGGTTACTGTTCTGCATGTTGTTTCTGTGAGACCTTTAACATGATCAGTTTCATTGGTGTGTTGTGATCATGTGTAGTTGGGACTGATTTATGGGGTACACAAGTGGCAACTCTATATGATTCTCAATTATTTTCCATTTCCTTTATAACATACAGTATTTATTAGATGATTGGGGTCAGTTATTGACTAATTTTCTTTTTTTTTTTTAAAGTATACTGAACAAAAATATAAACTAAACATCTAGTGGCCCCATTTTTCATGAGCTGAAATAAAATATCATAGAAATGTTCCATATGAACAAAAATTGTGTGTATTAATGTGTTTATATCCCTGTTAGTGGGCATTTCTCCTTTGCCAAGATAATCCATCCACCTGACAGGTGTGGCATATCAAGAAGCTGATTAAACATCATGATCATTACACAGGTGCACCTTGTGCTGGGGACAATAAAAGATTAGTCACACAACACAATTCCACAGATGTCTCTAGTTTTGAGGGAGCGTGCAATTGCCAGATAATTTACTGTTTATTTCTCTACATTAAGCTACCTCCCAATGTAATTTTAGAGAATTTGGCAGTACATCCAACCGGCTTCACAACCGCAGACCACATGTAACCACGTCAGCCCAGGACCTCCACACCACAAAAGTATTTCTGTCTGCAATAAAGCCTTTTTGTGGGGATAAAACTCATTCTGGCTCCCCAGTGGGTGGACCTACAGTATGCCCACCCATGGCTGTGCCCCTTCCCAGCCTGATTTCCTTCTATTAACTGTAACTTGGTAAAACCGTTGAAGTTGTTGCGTTTTATATTTTTGTTCAGTATAATACCAAATCGTGTAAAATTAGTAAAACATATTTGATTGGACTAAACAACAGATATTTTCCAATTGGACTATGTAAGACCCTGATTGGACACTGCCTGCCGTACGTGGTGAGAGACGAACTGGACACTGTCAGTGAGCAAACGTTAATCTCTAACCTTCAAACTCTGACACCTGACCCATCATCTGATTGGTCACTGGCAGTTTCTGTCTCTCTCCCACTCTTGTCTCTGCCGTGGCCCTGGGTAGGCGGGGCCACTGTGCATTGTGGGCAGGTGTTTCTCAGGTGTTTGTAATGCCACGTTGTGTCCCTGCCAGGTCCCAGCGGTGCCCCCAGCACACGGACGAACAGAGGAGGGCCGTCAGGGTGTTCCTCCTGGGGCCGTCCGCGTGAGTGTGCCCCTCAGGCCTCCATTGGTTCTGACTGGTTTATTCCTAGAACTGATATATTCGATCTTGACTGGTTCCTGTGGTGTCCCTAAATGTACAGGTGTTTGCTTGAGGAGTTGTATTGAATGACTATGTATTTATTGTGGATGTTTTGTGCCAGTTAGATGGACAGGCCTTATCATTGAGGGTGGACTATGTTAGTTAGCTACTGTATGAGCATTCATGGGGCCAACTGTATGGCCTGGTGTGTACTACAGTAGGTGTGCTGTATGGCAGATTGAATGGCTCCACCATGTGTCCTGCTGCTCTCTGTGGCTGGTCTGATCTGAGCGGCTATTGTCTCTGTCAGGTCGTCTCTGCCCGATGTAGACATGATGGTGGAGAGTGACTGCTACGACGCCTCAGACGGACAGGTTCTCATGAGTCGCCTACAGTGGGATGGATCCTCAGACATCTCCCCCCTCCGATTCAGCCTCCTCCAAAGCCAGTAAGAGAACCGAATTCAGGTCCACATTCTGTACATTCATACAGTGGAGGTCGGTCTCATCTCATCCCCTGCTCTCAATCTCTCTACCAGGCACCAACAACTCAGATTCTAAGAAGCCCAAGAAGAAGAAGAAGACGTCTCTTAGCCTAAACAGCACAGGAGGAGGAGGGGGCGGCAGTGGGAGTGGAGGAGGCAGTAGCTCCCAGAGTAGTCTAGTAGGCCTATCCAACAGAAAGAAGAAGCCCAAGCTTCCTGTTCCCCCTGCCCCCAGTATCTATGACAACCTAAACTAGGATAGTCCCAGTCTGCCCCCCCCCCCCCCTCCCTCTGAGGCAAAGATGATAACCCACTAACTCACATCCACTCACTCACACATTAATATCAGCTCTGATTAGCCCAGGGGTTGTAACTTCTCTTTTTTCATAATTGGACACAGCACCCCTTCATTTGAACGCCATTTTTATTTGTTTGTTGTTGAAGACAATATTTTGCAATTCCAGTTATAAAGAAACATGGATTGTTCACTTTAATTATGTTTTTGTTAATCAGTGATTTAGGCTTCAGACATTGACCAATCACACTCCGCTTTTTTTGCACTCTGATCTGTTTTCTCCTGAAAACAAAACATTGCTTTCTTTTTGACTGTGTCTCTGTTTAGGAGGGGACTTGTGGACTAATTGCATCACCTTACGACTACAGCGTTGTTATTGTGGTGGATGTCAGTGCCATCTTGTTGTTTCACCAGTATTGGGGTACTTGATGGTGGCTTTATCCGTACTTGCATTGTATTGCACAGTGGTGTGTGTGTGTGTTTATGAATGTTTGTTGTGTAAAGTTGACTGTTTTCCATGTTGTGTGTGTGTGATTTAATTTGTTTTCAGATTACTATGCATCTCTGAATGTGCCATTGTGGTAGAGTCAGTATATGTGTTATTTTGTATATTTAACTTTTTTGGTTTACATTGACTGTGTCAAGTGAGAATGTGTATTTAATGTCTGCACTCAGTAAATTGTAAATGCAGATGTTGACGTGTTTTTATATACCGATACATGTGGTATGATGACCTATGTAAAAGAATCATGATTTAATTGGATACTGTATACATACACGGCAACCTCTCTACCATACACAGCTTCATGCTAAACAGTGCTTCTTCCCTGTCTATCTTTACTGTTTCATACTCAGTCTGAAGTTGCTCTAACCTGCTTCTGCTGCAAATCACTATCACTCTATACAAGTTGTAGATCTCACATTGCTTCCTGTTGAATAATGCTAAAGTATAGTGGAGTCAACCAGCTTTTCCCCCAATAATACTCTAGGTCAATCTGCATCACTTGACTTGCTTTCAAAGTCTGTCTCTCTGATTATGTGCAGTGTCTATGCGCTTGTAGGAATTCAAATCCGCCGCTTGCAACAGAAGTGCCATGGCTGTTGCATGGGATATTTCAGACTGTTATTCTTGCCATTTTCAGTTTTACTCTAGCTAACGAGTTAAGTTTGATATATGTTGTTATTCATTCCTGTTTGAGGGGCCCACCAGACTATACTTGCTAGGGAGAATCTTATATACCCTGAGTTTTCATTTAGAACATTCAGCCAGTGATGAAGTATGACATCACTTTAATGTGCACTAAAAGAATCAACCTTTAAGTGAAAAAATACCTATTTTGGATATGGCTCATTTAATTTGTCCCTCTTTGCTGACAGGGTAAAGAATGGCCTGTATTACTAATACTGTGTAACTGTTTATTTGTGTGTATCAGTGTGTCTCTGAACAATATGAGTGTGGACAAATGACGCAATAGAAAGTGTCTTCACAACACAAAAACTACTTTTTTCATGCACGTGTGTGTGCATGTGCAAATATGTCAATTGTATATTGTGACGCACAGGTAGGTTTTCTTTATCTCAGTTTCCCAAGTGTACAGAGGTTTCTTTGTCTGAGTAAAATAGTGTCATTCAGATTTCTTGCGTTCTGTCATTTTGTCCAATATCAGACATACTCCCTCTTTACACAGGGACTGATTGGTTTGAATGTCTTTAAATCTGAAGCCAGAGGAAAACAATCAAACTTAAGGGATAAAGATATTTTCCCTCTCATCTGTGTTAAATTCCCCAACAGAAATCCTGATGTGTCCGATGTGGTTTCATCCCATTCATTCTATGTACAGTAAATACATATTTACAGTATTTTCTAAACCAAACATGTTGCTTATTTTCATGCATTAACTTATATGGTTTAAAATAACTAAAGATATTAGCGTAGAGAAATTCAAGCAACAAAAATCCTTAAACTTGTTTTGCCTTGCAATAAGGCAGTCGTTACAGTCCACAATAACTAAGGTGAAAGCTCATTTCCAAAGAACTGGAAAGAAAGTAGAAATATAACCACCACTCCATACATAGCGAGTGGTTTCGAAGTTGCTCTAGAGTCAAGTCTTTAGTTGTATAATCTTCATGTTGTTTCCGTTGCAAATGAGGAAATGAATTGCTCGTTCAAACACGTACTACAAAAAGAAAACATTTCTGGAACGTTAACATGTATATAATGAAAAGAGTATGTGGCCATGATGTGAAGAGATGCATTATCCTAGGTCTAGATTCAATCAGATCAAGTGTTAACCGGCGATAGCTGATTTCTGGCGGTGCGGTGCACCTGCGTTGGAGCTGTCAAATCGGTGAGTGGCTGCTCTTTATCATTATCACCAAGCCACACCTGTCCTACTTGCATTATAAGTTCAGAACGAGAACGTGTAGGCTAGATAGAAATTACGCTCAAATTGAAAATAATTCAAATAAAGATTTCTAATCAGCTTCATCGAGGTGTAGATTACATCTCACATTCCATTGTTCGAACATGTAAACAAGGCTCCGTGGTATTTACTTAAAGCAAAGCACGGTTTCGACTGCTACAGTTTTGCAGTTTAACTGACGCTCAGCCCAGAAGGACAATTTCCATACACGGCCACATAGATAAGTCAGATTTCAAAATGTATAATACGACACTTAGGTCATCACCTTTGTGCACAAATCATCCATTGATTTATTCAAATATTTGGAGATAATTCCAACATGTTATATTCATCAGTCTGCCATGTTTTTTGATGATGTCTGCGCTGCTCCCTGTGCACAATGTGATGTTGATCTGTATAAACTGGATTCAACCCGGATATAGACGGACATGAATTGGCGTATGCGAACGTGAGTAGATAACCTTGAAAACAAAAGGCGGACATCTTGGACACAGTCTCCAGTTCTTATACCTCAGTGGATTGACAGCACTAACACAGTTCCACCTCCCACACAACTTCTATACGGATGTGGGCTTAAGCGGATCTGATTGAATACAGACCCTAATTTCTGAGAGCAACCTAATACAGAACAGGCTATGTTTGCTATGTGAAGCCAAACTGACCAGAAGATGTTGCTGACACAGTGGACCAAGCAGCCTGTGGTCCTGGGTGTGATGCTGATGGTTCTGCCCTATAAAGGATCAACAGGAGCTGGACCCACTCATTGTTTTTCTGAGAAACAAAATTACCACTCAGTATTATCTCAGCTTCATACTAACAAACACACATTCCAGATAACTTAAATCTCTGCACATACAATCGATCTCATATTATGCTATTTGCTGGTGCATGCACAAACACAGGCACACCCACTCTTAGGATTCCAGTTGAGCTCTATGGTGTCTGAGGCAGAGGCCCCTTAACTCCATTCATCCTCCTGACACAGTTGTTTTTCCCTCTCATTCTCCTGCCCAGATGAGGGCCCTTCCATCCTGCCTCCTCTCCCGCTCACCGGCTGTGCATTCCAAAGATGAGGAAGCTGAAGAACACAGTGACTCCCACCAGGGAGATGGTAGCAGGGGCGGTGAAGAACTGACGGTAGTTGATGCGGAAGTACCAGACCACGGCTAACATCACCACAAACACAGGCACCACCAGGCTGCTGGTGCTCAGAGCCAGGCCTGCAGCCCTGATTCCCCCACTAGCCCCAGAGCGAGCTGTCTCCTCTGGGCTGGCCTCCCGCAGCACCTGGGACACGTGGCAGTGGATCACACTGTTGTGAGAGATGTTGAGGGAGAGCAGAGTCCGTTTGGGATCCTGAAGCAGCTGGCCCTGGTAGATCAACTTGATCTGACACTCCCGCCCTGAGAAGTACTTACTAGAGGGGAGAAAGAAATGTCTCTGTAAGACTGTATGGGAGAGATATGCATGTTCAATAAATCAAAAAAAGGTTCAACACAGAAAATGCATAATGAGAGCTGCCATATCATAATAACCTCTTCAGTAGACCCACTGTATCCTGGGCACCAACAACTCAGATTCTAAGAAGCCCAAGAAGAAGAAGACGTCTCTTGGCCTAAACAGCACAGGAGGAGGGGGCGGCAGTGGGAGTGGAGGAGGCAGTAGCTCCCAGAATAGTCTAGTAGACCAATCCAACAGAAGAAGCCCAAGCTTCCTGTTCCCCCTGCCCCCAGTATCTATGACAACCTAAACTAGGATAGTCCCAGTCTGCCCCTTCCCCTCTCAGAGGCAAAGATGATTACCCATTAACTCACATCCACTCACTCACACATTAATATCAGCTCTGATTAGCCCAGGGGTTGTAACTTCTCTTTTTTCATAACTGGACACAGCACCCCTTCATTTGAACGCCATTCTTATTTGTTTGTTGTTGAAGACAATATTTTGCAATTCCAGTTATAAAGAAACATGGAAGCAGCTGTAAGACTGTATGGGAGAGATATGCATGTTCAATAAATCAAAAGAAGGTTAAACACAGAACATACATAATGAGAGCTGCCATATCATACTAACCTCTTCAGTAGACCCACTGTATCCTGGGGTCTCAGGACTGCCACCTCTTCTGTGTCATTCAGGAACTTCAAACGAACCGTGATGCTGGTGCAGGAGACCACTGGGCTCAGCTTCTGAACCTTTTCTTCTTCCTCATAGTCATCCTCTTCCTCATCATCTTCATCATCATCATCAGGCTGGTATGTCTGAGGTTTCTTCCCCTGGATATTCAACAGCAGGTCAACTCCAGCCCCTGTAGTCCCCTCTCCTGTTATCTCCCCATCTTCCCTCTCAGACCCAGGCTCCCCCTCCTCTGGCTTGTTCTCCTGGGAGGGTGGAGGTGTTTGCTGCTCTGGGGTGTCTGCACTGGGTGGCCCTCCACTGTAACTCTCATGGCCCCCCAGCCCGATTAGAGAGGCGTGGGCACCGACTGTAAGGATGGTGCTCAGGATGTGGTCTCCCCGATCTGCCACTTGCGTGGAGAGCCAAGCCAGGACCAGGGCCAAGACCAGGAGTAACACACCGCTTACTGCAGCCACCTCATCTCCCATCCCGTCCATTGTCAGTGCACACACCGCCATCTCTGTCCTTTGTGTCTGTTGAAAAGTAAAAGAGAAGTGAAAGAAGTGCATAGATACATATGAGTAGAAAGCCTATGAGCAGAGACCTGTATTACAACAGTCAGGGACAGAGACCTGTATTACAACTGTCAGGGACAGAGACCTGTATTACAACTGTCAGGGACAGAGACCTGTATTACAACTGTCAGGGACAGAGACCTGTATTACAACTGTCAGGGACAGAGATTAAGTGCTACTTCAAAGCAACCGTCTATAGTTTCGTAAGTGATGGCCTGGCAATATTGTCACAAAAGTTAGCTAGCAAACCATCTAATGACAACACAGTTAAAACACGTCACTAATGTGTTTACTACTACATTGTGCATTCGTTGGAGAACTAGCTAGATACAGAAGAAAAAGGGTTTTCAATGTTTACACTAACGTTAAAATACATATTGGTAGTTTACTAGCTAGGTATTAGGTTAGCTAGCTAGCTAGTCATAGCAACAAGGACGACCTTCGTTTGCTAACTTTCACTACATTGCCAAAATGCTTTCTATAGATGTTCTTATTAAATGCACACACTATTTATATGCGCATTTGAATATAAGAGGTGCGCTTACCTGCTATGGAGTCAAATCATGTTTGACGGCATGCTACCATGCTAATTTAGCCACAGCCCCGATAATAAAACTGGAGTAGAGGGCCACATAAACACAGATGACGTTACGCCACCAGCACGTAGGTCGGTTAGTGCTTTCATGGGATCCTTGGGACGTCCAACTCTTGTGTAGCTGGCACGCAAACGGGCACAAGCAAGGACACAAATAATGGTATAAATACAAATACTAAAAAGTGGCTTCCTCTCCTCGCATTCTCTCTCCTTCATGTGCTGAAAATAGAGTACAGATGAAAGCAATAGTGTACCTGTAGTGGGTGGTTCGTCCATACAAATGCAATTCATACAAGAACATAAATTAGTTCCGAAAAATAGTATCATATTTTCATAGGCAAAATAAAAAGTTGATTTATTAATAAATTAATACAGAAAACACAAATTATTGCAACCATTCTTTTAGTTATTGTAAATGCCAATCATTCTCTCTCTTGGCTTCTGTCCCACGTGTTTCACTTTATTCACCGGATCTCCCCGTCATTCCGAAGTAGTAGATACTCCATCAGAGAGCTGGGGATGTCCAATCTACTGATAGCGGCGTCGATACCTTTTCCTAAGTGGCGGCGCAGAGCACAGCGGCACAGGTGCTGCAGGGAGCGAGGCTGGCTCGTCATCTGCCTCACAGAGTCAAAGAAAACCTGGTGCGTCTGGGGACAGAGAGATGGTGAGGGAAATGGAAGAAGGACATTAGATGGTTCAGGCAGTGAAGGAGAGAGTTGAAAACGGAGGAAAGGACAAACCTCATGTATCTCAAGAGGGATAGACTGCATCCATTCCTCACAGGAAGGGACAACAGCATAGCAGTTCAGCATTACCTCCAGGGTGGCAGGGGAGATGAGGCAGAGCTTCAGCATCTATATGGAAGAAATCTGTGGGTTATTATTATTATCATGCCCTCCAAAATATATTGTCTACGTAGAATTGCAGGGAATTAACTTTAAAACACATTCATAGCGCCCCCAAATTAAATAAAATCAAGCTTTTGCTGGTGCACATATTTCATCCCAATAAAATATAATTAAATGGGCCCAAATCCAACCTCCAACTGGCATTTGTACACCCAGCTTGGCCCAACTGACTTTTCCAATTGCCCCCTACCAAGCTTTTACCGGCCTTGGCCCCGTGGTTTAGGAGGGAGCGTGCTACAGCCTCCGGATGCTGGTCTGGATAGTCCTCCACCACCTGCAGACAGGAGAAGGAGAAGAAGTCTGTCTTATCTACCACTCACTGACTATGAAAATGATGAATATAATTAAATAACCTTATGTCCAAATGGATCTTGCACTTTGACCACATAACTCTCCGTAGCTCCCTCTGCCCCCCCATATGGCCCACCCTTAACCCCATCTGTAACAGACAGTCCATGGGTGTGTATCCTGCACAGTTCTGCACGTCTGCTTTGGCTCCGTGTTGTAGTAAAATTTCTGCAATGCGTGGGCTGCAGTTACTACAGGCGTTGTGTAGAGGTGTGTGGTGTTTCCTGCCTGCAGTGCAGGGGTCAGCCCCAGCTCCCAGCAGCATCTGGACCACGCGGAGGTACCGCCCAGCCTCGGCAGGCCTCTCAGCCCCACCACAGGCTGCATTCAGGGGGGTCTCCCCCTCACGGTTCCTGGCTGACACGTCAGCTCCATGGGACAGAAAGAGCTTCACATGCTCCTCCAGATCCCGACGAGCCACCACATGGAGGGGCGTATCTTTGTTTCACTGGTCAACACATTGACCTCTGCCCCACCCGTCACCAGCAGCTCAGCACACCTGAAGAGAGTAGAGACACAACCTTATGATCTTATCCTTCATTAGCACCCACATCAACAGACCCACCTGCCATATAACTTTTGAAACATTCCTCTACCTATAAATAATAGAAATGATCACCAGGCATAGTGTCAGTATTGCTAAGAGCGCTGTCACTCACTGAAATGTCTGGGCTGTGCTGCAGAGGTGAAGGGGTGCACTGCCGTCTTCTGCCAGCAGGTCAGGGTCTGCTCCGTGGGCTAGCAGCAGCTGGACACAGCTGTCATGGCCATCTATACAGGCATCATGCAGGGCTGTGCTGCCACCAGGGTCAGCATCCACCTCCGCCCCTCGAAACAGCAGCTCCTCCACACAGCCTGAGTGTCCCTTGCTGGCTGCCAGACGTAATGCAGATGTCTGCTTGATCTTGGAGCTCATGGTCCACATCCCTGCCAGAGGGACAGAGAGTATGTACATTATTTACCTAGCAGATGCTCATAGCCAGAGAGGCTTAGGTATGTTTAGAGGATAGAATAAAGAGAGTCGATGAGCAGTGATTGGGGAATGATTGGAAGATCTATAAGAAAGGCACAGATAGGTCTAATAAAAAAACAACAGTGAAGCAGTAAAAGTGAGTTCATATTCTCTGCGTTTGACACCTGCCTGGAGCCCACACCATCTCCTCATGTACTGTTTCCATCAGTGCGTTGACCATGCAGGGGTCCTTTGACACAACGTGCACTCCCTTCATGTCCCCACACATGAATGTGTTGTGGATTGTGGTATCTCTGCATCGGGCCTCATAGACCCGGATCTCCTGGAGGCCCCGCTGCTGTCTGGGAGGGGGTCTGGAGGCCCGGGACACAGGTGGCCGGCTCATGGCCCTCCTGTGGGCCAATGCCTGCCGCTTATCCTTCCACTCCTGGAGCTCCTGATCCACTTTCAGAGAGTGCAAGGCGGCTGAGCTGAAGGCAAATGTGTCCTTGGACATGACACCCAAAGCTGGAGCAGAATCTCAAGCAATCCACTGAGGTCTTCAAGCAACACATTTGAAACAGTTCCAATTTTAGTTGCTTACAGTGGACACAACATGACTCAGTGCAGCAAATTTGACTTAGACACTGACTAAAAACCTACTGTTATGGCCAATACTAAACGACAATCCAGACAGAGACAACAGAGAAAACACTTTATTTTGTCTCTGGTCTTTGAAGATTGTATTTACATCCTATCAATGTTGTGTGAATATAGAATTCTACTCACCTTGAACTTGTAACCACTGTCAATTCAGAATTTTTTCATGTGAACTCAAGTAAGTTACTATACAAAATATAGCACATTTGCTGTTGTGGATAATGTAATTTGCTTACGACTACTTCATAACGTGTTTACAGACACGTCCAAATGTCCTTTCACAATATATTGTTGCCCCAATACAAGTTTAGTGCCTGTTATAAATAGACGGGGAACTCAATCTGATATTCGGGGAACTGCATTAACTGAGATAGTCAGCAGGTGGCGACAAGTGACGACCCATCTCGCGAACGTCACGCAACGTAAACATTGATTACGTAATTACGTTTTACTTGAACGTGGCGGTGCTATTCTCACAAAATTTCGCATTTACAACATCTTGCGTTGCTTGAAAATTTTTACAAAGTACTAAATGGCTGAATTAAATGACATCTACACTGTCGATTGATCTTATGTATCAATGTAAATAGACAGTTAGAAAAGACATTCGACACGAGATCGCATTGCTGCTATGGTAAGAATCAGTCATGTTTGTTTGCTAGCTCTGGTTCCCAGGTCGGTAGCTGCCACAAGTTCACAAATGAGAGAAGCTTCTAGCTAGCTTGGCACGTAGCTAACAGTGTTAGCCAGCCATCTAGTTGGCGAAATGTAATTTACATCTCGCACTTTCTTAGTTGATGCTATATTTGAAGATGTCTTTCTTTTTCGACAGAATTGCAAGTGGAATGGATTATTTAACGTTGGGGAGGACTTCGATGATGAGGTGCTGCAAACTGATTTACACAGTCAGTGATTACCACCTGCTGATATGATAGTTATGACAGATTATAGCCCTCTGTATAAATTCTCACATTGACATCACAAGCAATGTAGAGTACTGTTGTGAAACTATTTAGTCTGAACACCCCTGACTTTCTTTGAATATGAGTTATACAATTTTTGTTGTGTGTGTGTGTGTGTGTGTGTGTGTGTGTGTGTGTGTGTGTGTGTGTGTGTGTGTGTGTGTTAGGATCTACTTGAGATGGACTGGTCTGCTCCATCAGTGTCTGCTAGCACACTGTCCTCTGCAGCACAGTCCTGTTTCCTCCGTTCAACTGCAACATCAACTCCTGCTGCCCCCTATGGTCAGAATAACTCACATCAACCAACCACAGAAGGCATATTTGCCCATAGGGGCCTGTCGAATGGCCCAGGGTCAGATAATTCAACACCGAACAGTGTAGGGCAGTCTCCTGCTTTGGGTTTGAGACAGCTCTCTACATCTAAACCATTGCACTCATTCCCTCTTCCCCTCTCCACCTTCCTACACTGAGTAGGGGACTGTGTACAGTTACCCAACAGAGCTCCTCACCAGCTCAACGGATGAAGTCAAACACAACAGGACAACAAGAGGCCCCTCGCCGCAGGATGACTTTGATGATTGGGATGTTGACCTGGCAGACCTAGATGAAAGTGACCCACAGATGAGCACTTGGGCTCAGGTCCGAGAAACTGCTCCAGCTGCAGATCTAACCAAGCCCAGCGATGACTCTGTATCCCCAGCTAAAAGACTACGGCCCACAGCCTGTGGTGGTGCTCAAACCGGGCCCAATGTGGGTCTGAGAGGATTCAGTACCTCTAACCAAACGTCTGGTCTTCCCAGTAGTAGTAGTATACTCCACAGGTCCTCATTCCCTGGTCCCTTCCCCTCTCCCCACCCTGATCCTAGTGCTACCTTCCTCCTCGCTCCACCCCAGAGCCCAGTGTTATCTGGCCTCACCATGGCCTCCAGCCCCTTCCCCAGGCCTGTGACCCCCAGGCCAGTCAGAGGACTTCCTTCCCAGGTACAGAGGCCCTGGGCTACACCTCTGGCTCAGGGACGCAGCCTTTTTGACCCCATCTCCCCAGCCCCCTCTAGTAGGTTTGGTGGACCCATTCCTTCCCCCAGTCTCACCCCCCGTTCCCTCCACACGCCCGTCTTCACTAACCACTTGATTCAGCTGGTGTCCAACTCCAACAAGACCCCACAGAGACCGGGTTTTGACCACATCCGGCCCAATACCCGCCGCTTCCCCGGGCCTGCAGGAATCCTACCACAACAGGTGTGTCTCTTTCTGCTTCTGTCCCTACCTGCCTCTCTATCTGTTTATTTGTAGTCTAACTAATCTCAGCAGTCAGCAATGCTCTTGGTTGTGATACTAAGCTACTGCGGGGTTCCATTCTCTCTCCTTAAAGCAGCTCCATGGGCAGAGCCTGGATGACATCGTGGTGGCCATTCCTCAGACACCTGCACATGGGGCCGTGGCTCGACTGCCCAGTCAGGTACTATCACACTGATGTGTAAGGTTATACATTTACACAATGTGTCATGATATTTGTTAACCTTTTTGTCCATTCTTTATTATATCATTTGCTTTATGAACATGTGATGTGATGTGTAAAAACAACTTGTCCAGATTCCCAGCTCTCAGACTGAGGAAGAGGATTTCAGTGGAGGTCCGTGGGCAGCGATGAAAGCAGAGATGGGATTGGACGAAAGGAACTCCTCCTGTTTTCTGCACTCTTACAGCGTGGCCATGGTACTCCGCAAGGTGACCAGCACATTTAGCGGTATCCAATTTACACAGCCTATAGTAGTGTAAATGGCATGAAAGGTGACTGAAAGGCTAACAGTGTTCAGGCTGTGCGTGGCCATGTACCCTTCAACAATATGCATCATTTAACATAGCATATTTCATGTTAGAAGCTTTAAATGCCATATCATCTGGTGCAAAAATGTAACACTTGCGTAACACCGTTTGCATAATTTGACTTCATGAGCATGTTTTTCTGCACCCAGGGCAGCCTCCTGATAGAAGTGGATGGACTGTTTTTCTCTATGTTAATGGCCCTTGTCTCTGTGGTGGCACTCTATCAGTATAATCAGGACAAATGACAGGCCTGTGCCTAGGGTGTTAGTAGTTATTATCCCAAACATGATCACACATTAATCATCTTAATGGTTATTCTGTTGTTTTTCCACAGTCTTAATGTGCCACTGCTAATGGCAACTCTGCATGAGTAATTGAGATGTTTAATTAATTAAAGTTAATGATTGGCAGTTGTTTGAACTTGTTTTCTAGTGCTCTAATACGAAGGTCTCTGTCTGTCTCTCTCTGTCAGGCGGCCCTGAAACAGCTGGTGAAGAACAAGGTCCCCAACATGGCTGTGGTACTAAAGAGCATCCTCCACACACACGCTGATGCCAAGGCTGTGTTCAGGGATCCCACAGGTAAGGCCTACTGGTGGTACGCTTGTGCTTGTAGGTAGAACTGGTCACACAGCCATTTTAGTGAGTCTGTGGCTGGCGGTTTCAGTGTCCCTAGGGCCCTCTTTCTTCCATTTGTCTGTCTCTTTCTCTCATTTTCTTGTAGTTCCTCTCTATTTCTCTCTGAGTACTGTTTAAACCTAGCAGGTCATCATGGCCTCAGGAGAGCCAGCATGATGACTCCTGAGCAGATCTATTAAAGTATTTACTAAACCTTAGTGTTGTGCTTATTAGTGATTCTATCATCATGG
Source organism: Oncorhynchus gorbuscha (assembly GCF_021184085.1). Taxonomy (NCBI): domain Eukaryota; kingdom Metazoa; phylum Chordata; class Actinopteri; order Salmoniformes; family Salmonidae; genus Oncorhynchus; species Oncorhynchus gorbuscha. The sequence continues at coordinate 11,523,346 of NC_060188.1, read as the reverse complement.
ATCAGCATCAAATGAATGGGTATTAAGCACATGCTGATCACCACTGACTATTAAGTCTCAGTGATCTGTGCATTCCCTCCTGAAGTGTTGCCCATGGTGCTACCTGTCAACAGATTACCACTGGAGGGGATGCACTGATTACTACACTGTTGTCATTAGCAGGAATAATGTGACCAGTGTGCTCCATGTGGAATGAATCAATCACATGTATTTTATACAGCCATTTTTACATCAGCAGTTGTCACAGAGTGCTATACAGAAACCCAGCCTAAAACCCCAAAAAGCAAGCAATGCAGATGCACAGTGGCTAGGTATGCTGTTTTGCTCTGACTGCACCGGTAGAACACAGTAGTAATAAGTGTGTCTGACTGTAGGAGAGATGCAGGGCACAGTACACCGGCGCCTCCTAGAGGACAGACTAGGGAGCTCAAGACGGGGGCGGTACTGCTGCTCAAACAGGTAGGACTTCCACAGGCCACACACCTCACTATTTACTTGTGTTTCATTGCAAATCATTTGTTGGATTCTTCAAAATGATTGATGAGCCACTCACAATAAAATCACAAAAACAAATTGTGTGTAAAGTTGAGAATTTTTGCACTGTTAGTGGTAGACCCATAATTAGTTGTCTCTTCATGAAGGTGGGTGTGTTCTCTCCGTCCCACCGTAACCACTACCTGAACGTGACACCCAACAACCTCCTGAGGATCTACCCTCCTGACGGCTCGACCCCGTCCCACACACAGAGCCAGCTGCTCCCACTCCCCTGGTGAGAGACCACTACCAAGGCCTGGAGGATATCTTGTTGTTATCCTAGGCTGTTGGGAGTTTGATGTTTGTCTAATTTGTTTGTCTAACTACTGTTGAATGTAGGAGCCAATGTTGGAATCACCTGATCAGTCCTCCAGTGTCCCAGGAGCCCCTGTGTCTCAGATGGAGTTGTTCTATAATGATGAGGATGTTCGGGCCCCACAGGTCTCTGCAGACTCTGGTGCTGGCTCCTCTAGTGTTCCACAGGGCCCGCCTGCTGCACCACTGGACCTGTCCTGGGAAGCAGGTGGGACTTGGATATGCATATGAGTGTATGTTCTTGGTAAACCAATCAGCAGCTCCACCCTGTGTTTGATTGAATTTGTCTGTCTCTGTGTTGTGCAGATGACCTTGATGAGCTTCTTGGGAGTTGCCTGTTGAGTCCTACTGCCTCTGACACCTGCCCACCTACCCCTTATGGACAAGGTACATTTATACAGGGGAGATGTAGGACAACTAAGCTGCCACTTACATGTGAATTTGATTTTGGCTCATTCTGACCGCATGTTGGATGCCTTTCTACCTGATTCCCCCAGAGAATCTTGTCGCCTGAAGTGCTGTCATTTTGTGTTTGGTGTGCTGTGACCGTTAATCGCACCATTATAAATTGCATGTCGGCCGTGTGGGGGGAAAAACTCTGAGATGTTGGGAACTGGGACTGTCGCTCCCGCATCTCCCCAATTTGAATGGACCCATACTGACGGGATGTTGGGAACTGGGTACATCCCATGCTGCTACGGGTACATCCCATGCTGCTACGGGCACATCCCATGCTGCTACGGGTACATCCCATGCTGCTACGGGAATGCTTCACGGGTATCCCATGCTGCTACGGGTACATCCCATATGCTGCTACGGGTACATCCCATGCTGCTACGGGTACATCCCATGCTGCTACGGGTACATCCCATACTGTTACGGGTACATCCCATACTGCTACGGGTACATCCCATACTGTTACGGGTACATCCCATACTGCTACGGGTACATCCCATAGACACAGTCATTCCCTGTTTGAAGACCTGCTGGCTGATGTTTTGTATATTTTTTTACTTCACAAAGCAGTCTCCTCTAAATCATAGCTAAGTACTGTATGTGCATATAATGTCTTGTAAAACATGTATATATTAAAGAAGACTTCTGTTCGATAATACACTACACAACTGAAATGGTCTCTGATTTTCTTGTCTCTAATTTGCGGTCTTTGGAGTGATTGAGAATTAAAATGCATGAGAATGCACTTACTAATAGGAACAGTATATGGAGAATCAAACAGTACAATTAAATGTCCATTTAAACCCTGGCTTGATTGATCCACACTTGTGCTTTAATTGCATGGTGGTGGTGTGCTGTAATTAGGCACCGGTGTTGCAAGGTTTCATTGGAGAGGCAGAGTATCCTGCTGTTCATAACCATTGTCTATTAATTGGAACTGCAAATCTTTTTCTCAAAAAGTTTTTAAACAGTTTTCTTGTCTTTCAGTCAACTAACACTATTTTAAACATTGATGGCGCTGATGAAACATGGTGTAAATTTAAGTATCAGCCTGAAGTGAATGACTTTAAACATTGTCTCCTGGAACCTTCTGATTGTCATCTGCCATCTCTCTCCATGCTTTTCTCCGATTCTCCATGTCTCTCTCCAATCCCCTTCCTCTGTCTCTCCGATCCCTTCCTCTGTCTCTCCGATCCCCTTCCTCTGTCTCTCCGATCGCCTTCCTCTGTCTCTCCGATCCCTTCCTCTGTCTCTCCGATCCTCCTCTGTCTCTCCGATCCCCTTCCTCTGTCTCTCCGATCCCCTTCCTCTGTCTCTCCGATCCCCTTCCTCTGTCTCTCCGATCCCCTTCCTCTGTCTCTCCGATCCCCTTCCTCTGTCTCTCCCCTTCCTCTGTCTCTCCGATCCCCTTCCTCTGTCTCTCCGATCCTGTCCTTCCTCTGTCTCTCCGATCCCCTTCCTCTGTCTCTCCGATCCCCTTCC
>NC_060188.1:11468552-11520459 GCF_021184085.1 Oncorhynchus gorbuscha | reverse complement strand
ACTGTCAGGGACAGAGATTAAGTGCTACTTCAAAGCAACCGTCTATAGTTTCTTAAGAGATGGCATGGCAATATTGTCACAAACGTTAGCTGACAAACCATCTAACTAATGTCAACCCAGTTAAAACGTCACTAATGTGTTTACTACTACATTGTGCATCCGTTGGAGAACTGGCTAGATATAGAATAATTCTTTTTTTCAATGTTTATGGTAACGTTAAAATACATATTGGTAGGTTACTAGCTAGGTATTAGGTAAGCTAACTAGCTAGTAATAGCAACAAGGACAACCTTCGTTTGCTAACTTTCACTACATTGTCAAAATGCTTTCTATATATGTTCTTATTAAATGCACACACCAGTTATATGCGCATTTGAATATAAGTGGTGCGCTTACCTGCTATGTAGTCAAATCATGTTTGACGAAATGCTACCAGGCTAAGTTAGCCACAGCCCCGAAAATAAAACTGGAGTAGAGGGCCACATAAACACAGATGACTTTACGCCACCAGCACGTAGGTCGGTTAGTGCTTTCTGGGATCCTTGGTACGTCCAACTCTTGTGTAGCTGGTACGCAAACCAGCTACCAGAAACAAATAATGGTATAAATCGAAAATATTAAAAAGTGGCTTTCTCTCCTCGCATTCTCTCTCCTCTATGTGCTGAAAATAGAGTACAGATGAAAGCAATAGTGTACCTGTAGTGGGTGGTTGCTTTCACCGGTGCAGATGAAGCAGCCTGGGAAGTAGTTGAGAGTCAGTCATACAGTCTCAGTTGTTGTCAATACATTCTGAGATGTCTTTTCATTCCTACCAATCGTCCATACAAATGCAATTCATACAAGAACATGAATTAATTCAGAAAAATAGTGTCACATTTTCAAAGGCAAAATAGAAAGTTGATTTATTAATAAATTAATACAGAAAACACAATTTATTGCAACCATTATTTTAGTTATTGTAAATGCCAATCATTCTCTCTCTTGGCTTCTGTCCCATGTGTTCCACTTTATTCACAGGATCTCCCCGTCATTCCGAAGTAGTAGATACTCCATCAGAGAGCTGGGGATGTCCAATCTACTGATAGCGGCGTCGATACCTTTTCCTAAGTGGCGGCGCAGAGCACAGCGGCACAGGTGCTGGAGGGAGCGGGGCTGGCTCGTCATCTGCCTCACAGAGTCAAAGAAACCCTGGTGCGTCTGGGGACAGAGAGATGGTGAGGGAAATGGAAGAATGACATTAGATGGTTCAGGCAGTGAAGGAGAGAGCTGAAAACGGAGGAAAGGACAAACCTCATGTATCTCAAGAGGGATAGACTGCATCCATTCCTCACAGGAAGGGACAACAGCATAGCAGTTCAGCATTACCTCCAGGGTGGCAGGGGAGAGGAGGCAGAGCTTCAGCATCTATATGGAGGAAATATGTGGGTTATTATTATTATCATGCCCTCCAAAATATATTGTCTACGTAGAATTGCAGGGAATTAACTTTAAAACATTTTCATAGCGCCCCCCCAAATGAAATAAAATCAAGCTTTTGCTGGTGCACATATTTCATCCCAATAAAATATAATTAAATGGGCCCAAATGCAGCCTCCAACTGGCATTTTTACACCCAGCTTGGCCCAACACACTTTTCCAATTGCCCACCCTGACATACCAAGCTTTTACCGGCCTTGGCCCCGTGGTTTAGGAGGGAGCGTGCTACAGCCTCCGGATGCTGGTCTGGATAGTCCTCCACCACCTGCAGACAGGAGAAGGAGAAGAATTCTGTCTTATCTACCACTCACTGACTATGAAAATGATGCATATAATTAAATAACCTTATGTCCAAATGGATCTTACACTTTGACAACATAACTCTCCGTAGCTCCCTCTGCCCCCCCATATGGCCCACCCTTAACCCCACCTGTAACAGACAGTCCATGGGTGTGTATCCTGCACAGTTCTGCACATCTGCTTTGGCTCCGTGTTGTAGTAAAATTTCTGCAATGCGTGGGCTGCAGTTACTACAGGCGTTGTGTAGAGGTGTGTGGTGTTTCCTGCCTGCAGTGCAGGGGTCAGCCCCAGCTCCCAGCAGCATCTGGACCACGCGGAGGTACCGCCCAGCCTCGGCAGGCCTCTCAGCCCCACCACAGGCTGCATTCAGGGGGGTCTCCCCCTCACGGTTCCTGGCTGACACGTCAGCTCCATTGGACAGAAAGAGCTTCACATGCTCCTCCAGACCCCGACGAGCCACCACATGGAGGGGCGTTAGCTTTGTTTCACTGGTCAACACATTGACCTCTGCCCCACCCGTCACCAGCAGCTCAGCACACCTGAAGAGAGTAGAGACACAACCTTATGATCTTATCATTCATTAGCACCCACATCAACAGACCCACCTGCCATATAACTTTTGAAACATTCCTCTACCTATAAATAATAGAAATGATCACCAGGCATAGTGTCAGTATAGCTAAGAGCGCTGTCACTCACTGAAATGTCTGGGCTGTGCTGCAGAGGTGAAGGGGTGCACTGCCGTCTTCTGCCAGCAGGTCAGGGTCTGCTCCGTGGGCTAGCAGCAGCTGGACACAGCTGTCATGGCCACCTATACAGGCATCATGCAGAGCCGTGCTGCCACCAGGGTCAGCATCCACCTCCGCCCCTCGAAACAGCAGCTCCTCCACACAGCCTGAGTGTCCCTTGCTGGCTGCCAGACGCAATGCAGATGTCTGCTTGATCTTGGAGCTCATGGTCCACATCCCTGCCAGAGGGACAGAGAGTATGTACATTATTTACCTAGCAGATGCTCATAGCCAGAGAGGCTTAGGTATGTTTAGAGGATAGAATAAAGAGAGTCGATGAGCAGTGATTGGGGAATGATTGGAAGATCTATAAGAAAGGCACAGATAGGTCTAACAAAAAGACAACAGTGAAGCAGTAAAAGTAGAGTTTATATTCTCTGCGTTTGACACCTACCCAGCTCTGGAGCCCACACCATCTCCTTGTGTACTGTTTCCATCAGTGCGTTGACCATGCAGGGGTCCTTTAACACAGTGTGCACTCCCTTCATGTCCCCACACATGAATGTGTTGTGGATTGTGGTATCTCTGCATCGGGCCTCATAGACCCGGATCTCCTGGAGGCCCCGCTGCTGTCTGGGAGGGGGTCTGGAGGCCCGGGACACAGGTGGCCGGCTCATGGCCCTCCTGTGGGCCAATGCCTGCCGCTTATCCTCCCACTCCTGGAGCTCCTGATCCACTTTCAGAGAGTGCAAGGCGGCTGAGCTGAAGGCAAATGTGTCCTTGGACATGACACCCAAAGCTGGAGCAGAATCTAAAGCAACCCACTGAGGTCTTTAAGCAACACATTTGAAACAGCTCCAATTTTAGTTGTTTACAGTTTATACAACATGACTCAGCAAATTTGACTTAGACACCGACTAAAAACCTACTGTTATGGCCAATACTAAACGAAAAAGACAGAGATAACAGAGACAACGATTTATTTTGTCTCTGGTCTTTGAAGATTGCATTTACATAGTATCAATGTTATGTGAATATAGAATTCTACTCACCTTGAACTTGTAACCACTGTGAAATCAGATTTTTTTTCATGTGAACTCAAATAAGTTACTATACAAAAAAAATGTTGTGGATAATGTAATTTGCTTTCGACTACTTCATGACGTGTTTTACAGACACGTCCAAATGTCCTTTCACGAGATATTGTTGCCCCAATACAAGTTTAGTGCCTGTTATAAATAGACAGGGAACGCAATCTGATATTCGGGGAACTGCATTAACTGAGATAGTCAGCAGGTGACGACAAGTTACGACCCATCTCGCGAACGTCACGCAACGTAAACATTGATTACGTAATTACGTTTTACTTGAACGTGGCGGTGCCAATCTCACAAAATTTCGCATTTACAACATCTTGCTTTGCTTGAAAAGTTATACTATTTTTACTGCAGCAAGTACTGGATGGCTAAATTAAATGACATCTACACTTCCGATTGATCTTTATGTACCAATATAAATAGACAGTTAGAAAAGACATTCGAAACGAGATCGCATGACTGCTATGGTAAGAATCAGTCATGTCTGTTTGCTAGCTCTGGTTCCCAGGTCGGTAGCTGCCACAAGTTCACAAATGAGAGAAGCTTCTAGCTAGCTTGGCACGTAGCTAACAGTGTTAGCCAGCCATCTAGTTGGCGAAATGTAATTTACATCTCGCTCTTTCTTAGTTGATGCTATATTTGAAGATGTCTTTCTTTTTCGACAGACTTGCAAGTGGAATGGATTATTTAACGTTGGGGAGGACTTCGATGATGAGGTGCTGCAAAATGATTTACACAGTCAGTGATAACCACCTGCTGATATGATAGTTATGACAGATTATAGCCCTCTGAATAAATTCTCAGATTGACATCAGTAATGTAGAGTACTGTTGTGAAACTATTTGGTCTGAACACCTCTCGCTTTCTTTGAATATGAGTTATACAACGTTTGTGTGTGTGTGTGTGTGTGTGTGTGTGTGTGTGTGTGTGTGTGTGTGTGTGTGTGTGTGTGTGTGTGTGTGTGTGTGTGTGTGTGTGTGTTAGGATCTACTTGAGATGGACTGGTCTGCTCCATCAGTGTCTGCTAGCACACTGTCCTCTGCAGCACAGTCCTGTTTCCTCCGTTCAACTGCAGCATCAACTCCTGCTGCCCCCTATGGTCAGAATAACTCACATCAACCAACCACAGAAGGCATACTTGCCCATAGGGGCCTGTCGAATGGCCCAGGGTCAGATAATTCAACACCGAACAGTGTAGGGCAGTCTCCTGCTTTGGGTTTGAGACAGCTCTCTACATCTAAACCATTGCACTCATTCCCTCTTCCCCCTCTCCACCTTCCTACACTGAGTAGGGGACTGTGTACAGTTACCCAACAGAGCTCCTCACCAGCTCAACGGATGAAGTCAAACACAACAGGACAACAAGAGGCCCCCTCGCCGCAGGATGACTTTGATGATTGGGATGTTGACCTGGCAGACCTAGATGAAAGTGACCCACAGATGAGCACTTGGGCTCAGGTCCGAGAAACTGCTCCAGCTGCAGATCTAACCAAGCCCAGCGACGACTCTGTATCCCCAGCCAAAAGACTACGGCCCACAGCCTGTGGTGGTGCTCAAACCGGGCCCAATGTGGGTCTGAGAGGATTCAGTACCTCTAACCAAACGTCTGGTCTTCCCAGTAGTAGTAGTATACTTCACAGGTCCTCATTCCCTGGTCCCTTCCCCTCTCCCCACCCTGATCCTAGTGCTACCTTCCTCCTAGCTCCACCCCAGAGCCCAGTGTTATCTGGCCTCACCATGGCCCCCAGCCCCTTCCCCAGGCCAGTCAGAGGACTTCCTTCCCAGGTACAGAGGCCCTGGACTACACCTCTGGCTCAAGGACGCAGCCTTTTTGACCCCGTCTCCCCAGCCCCCTCTAGTAGGTTTGGTGAACCCATGCCTTCCCTCAGTCTCACCCCCCGTTCCCTCCACACGCCCGTCTTCACTAACCACTTGATTCAGCTGGTGTCCAACTCCAACAAGACCCCACAGAGACCGGGTTCTGACCACATCCGGCCCAATACCCGCCGCTTCCCCGGGCCTGCAGGAATCCTACCACAACAGGTGTGTCTCTTTCTGCTTCTGTCCCTACCTGCCTCTCTATCTGTTTATTTGTAGTCTAACTAATCTTAGCAGTCAGCAATGCTCTTGGTTGTGATACTAAGCTACTGCGGGGTTCCATTCTCTCTCCTTAAAGCAGCTCCATGGGCAGAGCCTGGATGACATCGTGGTGGCCATTCCTCAGACACCTGCACATGGGGCCGTGGCTCGACTGCCCAGTCAGGTACTATCACACTGATGTGTAGGTTATACATTTACACAATGTATCATGTGTCATGATATTAGTTAACCTTTTTGTCCATTCTTTATTATATCATTTTGCTTTATGAACCTGTGTTGTGATGTGTGTGTAAAAGGTTCCCAGCTCTCAGACTGAGGAAGAGGATTTCAGTGGAGGTCCGTGGGCAGCGATGAAGGCAGAGATGGGATTGGACGAAAGGAACTCCTCCTGTTTTCTGCACTCTTACAGCGTGGCCATGGTACTCCGCAAGGTGACCAGCACATTTAGCGGTATCCAATTTACACAGCCTATAGTAGTGTAAATGGCATGAAAGGTGACTGAAAGGCTAACAGTGTTCAGGCTGTGCGTGGCCATGTACCCTTCAACAATATGCATCATTTAACATAGCATATTTCATGTTAGAAGCTTTAAATGCCATATCATCTGGTGCAAAAATGTAACACTTGCGTAACACCGTTTGCATAATTTGACTTCATGAGCATGTTTTTCTGCACCCAGGGCAGCCTCCTGATAGAAGTGGATGGACTGTTTTTCTCTATGTTAATGGCCCTTGTCTCTGTGGTGGCACTCTATCAGTATAATCAGGACAAATGACAGGCCTGTGCCTGGGGTGTTAGTAGTTATCATCCCAAACATGATCACACATTAATCATCTTAATGGTTATTCTGTTGTTTTTCCACAGTCTTAATGTGCCACTGCTAATGGCAACTCTGCATGAGTAATTGAGATGTTTAATTAATTAAAGTTAATGATTGGCAGTTGTTTGAACTTGTTTTCTAGTGCTCTAATACGAAGGTGTCTGTCTGTCTCTCTCTGTCAGGCGGCCCTGAAACAGCTGGTGAAGAACAAGGTCCCCAACATGGCTGTGGTACTAAAGAGCATCCTCCACACACACGCTGATGCCAAGGCTGTGTTCAGGGATCCCACAGGTAAGGCCTACTGGTGGTACGCTTGTGCTTGTAGGTAGAACTGGTCACACAGCCATTTTAGTGAGTCTGTGGCTGGCGGTTTCATTGTCCCTAGGGCCCTCTTTCCTCCATTTGTCTGTCTCTCACTCATTTTCTTGTAGTTCCTCTCTATTTCTCTCTGAGTACTGTTTAAACCTAGCAGGTCATCATGGCCTCAGGAGAGCCAGCATGATGACTCCTGAGCAGATTTATTGAAGTATTTACTAAACCTTAGTGTTGTGATTATTAGTGATTCTATCATCATGGATCAGCATCAAATGAATGGGTATTAGCACATGCTGATCACCACGGACTATTAAGTCTCAGTGATCTGTGCATTCCCTCCTGAAGTGTTGCCCATGGTGCTACCTGTCAACAGATTACCACTGGAGGGGATGCACTGATTACTACACTGTTGTCATTAGCAGGAATAATGTGACCAGTGTGCTCCATGTGGAATGAATCAATCACATGTATTTTATACAGCCATTTTTACATCAGCAGTTGTCACAGAGTGCTATACAGAAACCCAGCCTAAAACCCCAAAAAGCAAGCAATGCAGATGCACAGTGGCTAGGTATGCTGTTTTGCTCTGACTGCACCGGTAGAACACAGTAGTAATAAGTGTGTCTGACTGTAGGAGAGATGCAGGGCACAGTACACCGGCGCCTCCTAGAGGACAGACTAGGGGAGCTCAAGACGGGGGCGGTACTGCTGCTCAAACAGGTAGGACTTCCACAGGCCACACACCTAACTATTTACTAGTGTTTCATTGCAAATCATTTGTTGGATTCTTCAAAATGATTGATGAGCCACTCACAATAATATCACAAAAACAAATTGTGTGTAAAGTTGATAGATATGTTAGCTGCAGACCCATAATTAGTTGTCTCTTCATGAAGGTGGGTGTGTTCTCTCCGTCCCACCGTAACCACTACCTGAACGTGACACCCAACAACCTCCTGAGGATCTACCCTCCTGACGGCTCGACCCCGTCCCACACACAGAGCCAGCTGCTCCCACTCCCCCTGGTGAGAGACCTCTACCAAGGCCTGGAGGATATCTTGTTGTTATCCTAGGCTGTTGGGAGTTTGATGTAACAATGACAAATCATTGATGAGTAAAACTTGGGTGTCTTGACAGATGTATTGTATTTGTTTGTCTAACTCTACTGTTGAATGTAGGAGCCAATGTTGGAATCACCTGATCAGTCCTCCAGTGTCCCAGGAGCCCCTGTGTCTCAGATGGAGTTGTTTTATAATGATGATGATGTTCGGGCCCCACAGGTCTCTGCAGACTCTGGTGCTGGCTCCTCTAGTGTTCCACAGGGCCCGCCTGCTGCACCACTGGACCTGTCCTGGGAAGCAGGTGGGACTTGGATATGCATATGAGTGTATGTTCTTGGTAAACCAATCAGCAGCTCCACCCTGTGTGTTTGTTTGATTGAATTTGTCTGTCTCTGTGTTGTGCAGATGACCTTGATGAGCTTCTTGGGGAGTTGCCTGTTGAGTCCTACTGCCTCTGACACCTGCCCACCTACCCCTTACGGACAAGGTACATTTATACAGGGGAGATGTAAGCTGTCACTTGAATGTGAATTTGATTTTGACGCATTCTGACCGCATGTTGGATGCCTTTCTACCTGATTCCCCCAGAGAATCTTGTCGCCTGAAGTGCTATCATTTTGTGTTTGGTGTGCTGTGACCGTTAATCGCACCATTATAAATTGCATGTCGGCCGTGTGTGGGGGGGGGACGGGACGGGACTCTGAGATGTTGGGAACTGGGACTGTCGCTCCCGCATCTCCCCAATTTGAATGAATCTTCACTACCCATACTGTTACGGGTACATCCCATACTGTTACGGGTACATCCCATACTGTTACGGGTACATCCCATACTGTTACGGGTACATCCCATACTGTTACGGGTACATCCCATACTGTTACGGGTACATCCCATACTGTTACGGGTACATCCCATACTGCTACGGGTACATCCCATAGACACAGTCATTCCCCTGTTTGAAGACCTGCTGGCTGATGTTTTGTATATTTTTTTACTTCACAAAGCAGTCTCCTCTAAATCATAGCTAAGTACTGTATGTGCACATAATGTCTTGTAAAACATGTATATATTAAAGAAGACTTCTGTTCGATAATACACTATACAACTGAAATGGTCTCTGATTTTCTTGTCTCTAATTTGCGGTCTTTGGAGTGATTGAGAATTAAAATGCATGAGAATGCACTTACTAATAGGAACAGTATATGGAGAATCAAACAGTACAATTACATGTCCATTTAAACCCTGGCTTGATTGATCCACACTTGTGCTTTAATTGCATGGTGGTGGTGTGCTGTAATTAGGCACCGGTGTTGCAAGGTTTCATTGGCGAGGCAGAGTATCCTGCTGTTCATAGCCATTGTCTATTAATTGGAACTGCAAATCTTTTTCTAAAAGTTTTTAAACCGTTTTCTTGTCTGTCAGTCAACTAACACTATTTTAAACATTGATGGCGCTGATGAAACATGGTGTGAACTAAAGTATCAGCCTGAAGTGAATGACTTTAAACATTGTCTCCTGGAACCTTCTGATTGTCATTCTCTGCCATGCTTTTCTTTCTCCATGTCTCTCCAATCCCCTTCCTCTGTCTCTCCAATCCCCTTCCTCTGTCTCTCCAATCGCCTTCCTCTCTCTCCTTTCCCCTTCCTCTGTCTCTCCGATCCCCTTCCTCTGTCTCTCCGATCCCCTTCCTCTGTCTCTCCGATCCCCTTCCTCTGTCTCTCCGATCCCCTTCCTCTGGCTCTCCGATCCCCTTCCTCTGGCTCTCCGATCCCCTTCCTCTGGCTCTCCGATCCCCTTCCTCTGGCTCGCCGATCCCCTTCCTCTGTCTCTCCGATCCCCTTCCTCTGGCTATGTTCCGGTCCAGCCTGTTTACCATGCATTACAATTGTGTAGAGACTTGGGGAGGGATTTTCTGGGCTTTTAGTCTCTGGAGTTAAATCCTTCTTTCCAGCTGGGCCAAATATATTCAGCCAGCTCTGTCTGGTGGAGCCCTGGGCGGCTGGGACAGTCACAGCCTGACAAATGGGTTCTTATCTGGGCTAAACCAGCAGGATGGGAGGCCCACGGCAAAACTTTCACCACCACCAACCTCTCGCCTCAGAGGCATCACTATACATCCAGATCAGCCTTACTTTCTGTACTACCCCACGCACCCCTCCAAACTTCAATTGTAGACAGACTGACCTACAATTCAAATCACCTTGCATCCTAATTAACTACTCAATATCGACCAGTCTGCCAACATTTTCCCAAGATACATCAATGTTTTGCTATTTTACACCACCATGTTCTTTTTCCTGTGGAACTTTGTCATATATGCCATTTTCCTTACCTGAACATGTACTACCAGTAGGGGGCAGTGGCTCACCCCCCACTGCTGTATTTTGCCTTACAGGCAGTGTCAGTGTGTATGTAAGACTTATTAAAGTCTCAGCTGGTAAGATCTGAACCTTACTGTCGTTTGCACGTGTTCCAATTATATATAGGTGTAACAAGGTGGGTCTAGCCGGCTCAGGTCCAGTGCTGTACTTTGTATTCCCATGCTGAAACCAGATGTGTGTGTGTGTGTGTGTGTGTGTATACATACTACCGTTCAAAAGTTTGGGGTCCCTTAGAAATGTCAGTGTTTTCCATGAAAACATACATGAAATGAGTTTCAAAATGAATAGGAAATATAATCAAGACATTGACATGGTTAAAAATAATGTAAAAAAAAAATCTTTATTGAAATAATAATTGGTGTCCTTCCAATTTTGCTTTCATCAAAGAACCCTCCATTTGCACCAATTACAGCCTTGCAGACCTTTGGCATTCTTGTTTCACCCCATGCTTCCTGAAGCACCTCCCACAAATTGCATTGGCTTGATGGGCACTTCTTACGTACCATGCGGTCAAGCTGCTCCCACAACAGCACCATAGGGCTGAGATCCGGTGACTGTGTTGGCCGCTCCAATATAGACAGAATATCAGCTGACTGCTTCTTCCCTAAATAGTTCTTGCATAGTTTGGAGCTGTGCTTTGGGTCAATGTCCTGTTGGCATGGTGTTGGAAAATGGAGTGATAGCCTTCCTTCTTCAAGATCCCTGATACTCAGTACAAATATCCCACCTTACCACCACCAAAGCCCCCCCAGACCATCACATTGCCTCCACCGGGCTTCACAGATGGCGTCAAGCACTCCTTCAGCATCTTTACATTTTCTTCTGCTTCTCACGGATGTTCTTCTTTCATCCGAACACCTCAAACTTAGATTTGTCTGGAAAAAGTGTTATGGACAATCATCCTCTGTCCAGTGTCTGTGTTCTTTTGACCATCTTAATCTTTTCTTTTTATTGGCCAGTCTGAGATATGGCTTTTGCTTTACAACTCTGCCTAGAAGGCCAGCATCCCGGAGTCGCCTCTTCACTGTTGACATTGAGACTGGTGTTTTGCGGGTACTATTTAATGAAGTAGCCAGTTGAGGACTTGTGAGGCATCTGTTTCTCAAACTTGACACTAATGCACATGACCTCTTGCCCAGTTGTGCACCGGGGCCTCCCACTCCTCTTTCTATTCTGTTTAGAGACAGTTTGTGCTGTTCTGTGAAGGGAGTAGTACACAGCATTGTACAAGATCTTCAGTTTCTTGGCAATTTCTCGCATGGAAAATGTGAGGAAGGCAGACGTTTTACGTCCCCAACCGATTGTTTTTTTTGTTCATTTATTTGCTTTGTTTAACCCATTTCACGACTTAGTGGCGACATAATGTACAAAATAACGTCTCTTATAACCGAAAATAACTTCTAGACATCAGGGCTGCGATTACTCACCACAGACTAGTAGAATCCTTTTTTTTCATTCACCAGTCTGACGAGCCTGACGCGAAGGATATACTGCTTCCTCGGGAACAGGCCCAGATCCCTGTGATTTGCGTGAAGAGGAGGTGGAGAAAAAGGGCGGGCTGCCTTCTGAGAATTCGTAGGCGATCGAATAAACCCCCACTTCTGTGTTCCAATGGCACGTTGTGTTAGCTAATCCAGGTTTATCATTTTAAAAGGCTAATTGATCATTAAAAAAAAACTTTTGCAATATGTTAGCACAGCTGAAAACTTCTTGTCGTGATTAAAGAAGCAACAAAACCGGCCACTTAGAAATGTCCTTGTTTTCGAAAGAAAAGCACATTTTACTGAGTTACAGTTCATATAAGGAAATCAGTCAATTGAAATCATTTTGTTAGGCCCTAATCTATGGATTTCACATGACTGGGCAGTGGCACAACCATGGGGCGGCAGGGTACTCTAGTGGTTAGAGCATTGGACTAGTAACCGGAAGGTTGCAAGTTCAAATCCCCGAGCTGACAAAGTACAAATCTGTTGTTCTGCCCCTGAACAGGCAGTTAACCCACTGTTCCTAGGCTCCCCAGCCAACCTGAAAGAGCTTGAGAGGATCTGCAGAGAGAATGGGAGAAACTCCCCAAATACAGGTATGCCAAGCTTGTTGCTTCATACCCAAGAAGACTCGAGGCTGTAATCACTGCCAAAGGTGCTTCAACAAAGTACTAATGTGATATTTCAGATTTTGCTTTGTCATTATGTGGTAATATTTCAACCATTTTAGAATAAGGCTGTAACATAACAAAATGTGGAAAAAGTCAAGGGGTCTGAATACTTTCCGAATGCACTGTGTGTGTAATATAGAACATATAGATAGATATATGTCTACCATTGGCTGAAACATCCGCCCTTTAACTTCAAAACCCCCCTTTCTCTGCTGTAGTATTGAACCAGTGCCACTCTCCTACTCCCTTACACTCCCCATGTTTAATACTCCCTAATTATCTTCTACTAAGAGCTTATTATTTTTCTTAAGCCATTATGTTATGAAAGAGTAATTAACTTACTTGTTCATTCTCCACAAGCGTATCAGTGACTCTTTTTCATGAATTATTTGATAAAATGTCAACACAATACTCTCCCCTGTGGTCGTTTTCTTTTCACTCGAACCCTGGGGTAGTGGAGGCCTTTTATCTCTGGTGGAAAAGGAAGTGAACTTTCTGTCATTTGCAGGGTGACTCATCATGATTGTGATTCACATGAATAACAGAACTCAGAGGTTTAGGGACTTATCCACTGACTTCTGAGTGAAAATGGATGACAGAGTACTTCACATTCCATGGCAGGTAGGGCTGAGAAGTGCCAGGGACCACCTGATACCATATATATTGCAATTCACACAATTCTCTCTCTCTCTATATATATTGTGATTGGATGTTCTAAACATATTGCCACATCTGCTGCAGAGAGATGAGAGAGTGCCATGAGAAAAGTGTTGATCAGTCAGAGAAATAAAAGTTGTGAAAACATGATGGCTCACTATTTAAAAAGAAGATGGAGAACAAGCTATAGGATGAAAAATACAGAAGTTTTAGCGCCGGTACAGCCGACTAGCTCTAGCTAACGCAACCTAGCAAATAAATTAGTAAATTGATACTTGGGAGTGAAATTATAGTGTGATAGTAACTTTTTAATATATTTTCATCACTAAATTGGCAGGTTATGAACACCCTCAGGTAGATGTCAACGCTTTCCAGTGTGAGGAGTTAGACAGCTGCAAGAGGATGAAATGAATTCCATTATGCAGTGCAAATCTAACAATGCATTCTGTAGGAAGACTACAATATCCTGTCTGAGTGGTTGGTTTTATGTAATTGCATTAGTATATGACTTTGGGTAAAGAAACTACTGCTGCATCCTGTAGAATATCCCTGGTAGTTGGCTAAGAGAAAAATGAATCCACTCAAGATGCATTTGCTAAGTACAGAAAAGGTGGTAAATAATAAAGACTTATCCAGGAGACGGCTAATCCCCGTAAAACTATGCTCATTACTTCAATGGGAAAGGGGAGATTTGCCTAATTAAGTCGTTAAGGAGCCAGCAACCCCACAGCTGTTTGGGACCATTGCAAATTTAATTTGAGAGAAATGTGATTGACTGATACTGGGACCAGAAATTGGCCTTGGCATTGTTAACACACCTTGAGGCCCCCAGTATTAGCAAGATAATTATCATTTTGCGCAGTTAAACAGGCCCACTGAGCTATATATGGACCAGCCCAACTGGCATTTGCCTGAAATTCCAGATGGCTAGTCCGCTACTGATATTTGTGTCACTTCGTGTGTCAGGCTGTGTGTGTATCTTAAGTGCTCACAGACTTTAATTTTTACACTGAACAAAAATATAAATGCAACATTCAATAATTTCAAATATTTTACTGAGTTTCAGTTCATATACCGAAATCAGTCAATTGAAGTAAATTAATTAGGCTCTAATCTATGGATTTCACATGACTGGGAATACAGATATGCATCTGTTGGTCACAGATACACACCCCTTCCTTTTTTTTAAAGGTATCAGAAAACCAGTCAGTGCCTGGTGTGACCACCATTTGACTCATGCAACATGACACATCTCCTTCACATAGAGTTGATCAGGCTGTTGATTGTGGCTTGTGAAATGTTGTCCCACTCCTCTTCAATGGCTGTGCAGAGTTGCTGGATATTGGTGGGAA
Source organism: Oncorhynchus gorbuscha (assembly GCF_021184085.1). Taxonomy (NCBI): domain Eukaryota; kingdom Metazoa; phylum Chordata; class Actinopteri; order Salmoniformes; family Salmonidae; genus Oncorhynchus; species Oncorhynchus gorbuscha. Next base: position 11,506,017 of record NC_060188.1, on the reverse strand, counting down.
CTGGAACACGCCGCTGTACACGTTGATCCAGAGCATCCCACACATGCTCAATGGGTGACATGTCTGGTGAGTATGCAGGCTATGGAAGAACTGGGACATTTTCAGATTCCAATAATTGTGCACAGATCCTTGCGACTAGGGGCCATGCATTATCATGCTGAAACATGAGGTAATGGCGGTGGATGAATGGCAGCACGACAATGGGCCTCAGGATCTCGTCACGTGAAATTGCCATTGATAAAATGCAATTGTGTTACTTGTCCATAGCTTATGCCTACCCATACCATAACCCCACCGCCACCATGCTGCACTCTGTTCACAACATTAACATCAGCAAACTGCTCACCCATATGTCTGCCATCTGCCCGGTACAGTTAACCGGGATTCATCTGTGTAGAGCACACTTCTCCAGCGTGCCAGTGGCCATCGTAGGCGAGCATTTGCCCACTGAAGTCAGTTACGACGCCAAACTGCAGTCTGGTCAAGACCCTTGTGAGGATGACGAGCACGCAGATGAGCTTCCCTGAGACGGTTTCTGACAGTTTGTGCAGAAGTTCTTCAGTTATGCAAACCCACAGTTACATCAGCTGAAACACTGCTGCGGGGACTTGCTTCTATTCAGCGACAACAGCATTCGTGAGGTAGGGCGATAAGGCCTGGCTCGTAGTCAGAGTTCCAATTCATTCTAAAGCTGTTTGATGGGGTTGAGGTCAGGGCTCTATGTAGTCCAGTCAAGTTCTTCCACACCGATGTCGACAAACCGTTTTGCTTTATGCATGGGGGCATTGTCATGCTGACACAGGATAGGGCCTTCCCCAAACTGTTGCCACAAAGTTGGAAGCACAGAATCGTCTAGAATGTCATTGTATGCTGTAGCGTTAAGATTTCCGTTCACTGGAACTAAGGGGCCGAGCCCGAACCATGAAAAACAGCCAGCATTATTCCTCATCCACCAAACTGTACAGTTGGCACTATGCATTCGGGCAGGTAGTGTTCACCCAGATTTGTGTTTTGGACTGCCAGATGGTGAAGCGTTATTCATCACTCCAGAGAACATGTTTCCACTGCTCCAGAGTCCAATTGTGGTAAGCTTTACTCCACTCCAGCCGACGCTTGGCATGTGTATGGTGATCTTAGGCTTATGTGCGGCTGCTCGGCAATGGAAGCCCATTTCATGAACAGTTATTTTGCTGATGTTGCTTCCAGAGGCAGTTTGGAACTCGGTAGTGAGTGCTGCAACCGAGGACAGACGGTTTTTATGTGCTTCAACACTCGCCGGTCTTATTGTGTGGTCTGTCACTTTGCAGCTGAGCCGTTGTTGCTCCGTTTCCACTTCACAGTAACAGCACTTACAGGGGCAGCTCTAGCAGGACAGAAATGTGATGAACGGACTTGTTGGAAAGGTAGCGTCCAATGACGGTGCCACGTTGAAAGTCACTGAGCTCTTCAGTAAGGTCATTCTACTGCCAATGTTTGTCTATGGAGATTGCATGGCTGTTTTCGATTTTATACACTTTTCAGCAACGGTGTGGGTGAAATAGCCGAATCCACTCATTTGAAGGGGTGTCCACATACTTTCGTATATATAGTGTACCATCACGTCACTCTGTTATATAACTATATGATAGTCATTATATCAACATTTGCTCATAAAGGCGCTTCCACCGACATTATTCGCATAATTAATTTTACCTACACAAAAAGATCCCAACATGAACGAACATTGTTGGCATTTCTAAAATTGTACTGGAATGTCATGTTTCCATCAAACGTCAGGTAATTCATCTGCATGAAATGGTTGGATGGAAACGTGGTTACTGACACAGACCCCACAAGGGGTGATGGGACCGACGACTGATAAAGAATTTGACTCACTTTATGCTCCACGCAAGGATCGATCATCAAAGCACTAGCGCAAAGGTAGGTCAATCTTCCGAATAGGCAAAAAAAGTCCTAGTGGTAGCCTATTATATGGATAATATAACTCAAATTTACCATACAAGAGAATGAATCACACAGGCATGCAAGTTGTGTTGTTCAAGGATGCTGTGTTCAGGCGAAGATTATGACTACAGTAACTGCCCCTGTCATTTGTGGTTCAAGTGTGTAAACCCATCAATTGCCACGCGCCAAACCACTTTCGCTGCATAAGGCCTAAAGAGCTTGAGCCGACATATCTACTTTACTTGTTGACATATCTACTTTACATGTCTCAACCGTGGTGGTCCCACAGTTGACGATGAATATATATATAAAAAAACGGTGTTGGGTTTAAAAAGAAAGAGGGATGCAAAGTTTAGTCTCAATAGGGAAAGAGTTAAGAGCTGGAAGGAATTTGGAACAAGCACACCACAATCACAACTTTTGGGTAAGTCTCTATAGATGTTAATTTGGATAAAACGCCTTCGGCTTTTATTAGTATATAATATGTATATAATATGCTAAGTGTGTCTCTAATATATCTGTCTAAATGACTGCTGCCTCATTCCCAGATTTACAAAACAAATCTAGTCAACCTAGGCTAATTCAGGCCTGGGGTGGTCTACAAGCAAGTCCTAATTTTTCTGTTCAGAAATGAAGAGCAAAAGTCTAGCCGACAGCCAATGGATTTCTAAATTGCAGACCCATTGGTCAAAATGAGATCTGGCACCAACTACATTGTTCACAAACCATGCTGCTGCTGTAGCATTCATGGGTTGGCCAGTTTTGCCATGCTCTCTCAAATTTGACAGCCTAGCCTATATATTTGAACAGACTATTGATTTCTAGATAAACATAATTGAATGCTTCCTTGTCCACCCATATAGTGATCATGTATGCAGTAGGCTAGTTAGTTTAGTGGGAGGGCAACAGGAAAATGGAGATATTAAAACATTCGGGGGTCCTAAGCAAGATTTGGTTGGGCCCCCAACGCAAAACATTTCAGTGGCCCCCCTCTTGACGATGGAGAGAGAAATGTATGTTTTAAAGTACATTTCCTGCAGTTCTACACATTTTGCCATGGGGCCTAGAGAAAATGTTGCCGTTTTAATGCAAGTTTTCTGCAGTTCCACACATTTTGCCATGGGGCCTAGAGAAAATGTTGCCGTTTTAATGCAAGTTTTCTGCAGTTCCACACATTTTGCCATGGGGCCTAGAGAAAATGTTGCCGTTTTAATGCAAGTTTTCTGCAGTTCCACACATTTTGCCATGGGGTCTAGAGAAAATGTTGCCGTTTTAATGCAAGTTTTCTGCAGTTCCACACATTTTGCCATGGGGCCTAGAGAAAATGTTGCCGTTTTAATGCAAGTTTTCTGCAGTTCCACACATTTTGCCATGGGGCCTAGAGAAAATGTTGCCGTTTTAATGCAAGTTTTCTGCAGTTCCACACATTTTGCCATGGGGCCTAGAGAAAATGTTGCCGTTTTAATGCAAGTTTTCTGCAGTTCCACACATTTTGCCATGGGGCCTAGAGAAAATGTTGCCGTTTTAAAGCAAGTTTTCTGCAGTTCCACACATTTTGCCATGGGGCCTAGAGAAAATGTTGCCGTTTTAATGCAAGTTTTCTGCAGTTCCACACATTTTGCCATGGGGCCTAGAGAAAATGTTGCCGTTTTAATGCAAGTTTTCTGCAGTTCCACACATTTTGCCATGGGGCCTAGAGAAAATGTTGCCGTTTTAATGCAAGTTTTCTGCAGTTCCACACATTTTGCCATGGGGCCTAGAGAAAATGTTGCCGTTTTAATGCAAGTTTTCTGCAGTTCCACACATTTTGCCATGGGGCGGAGAGAAATGTTTTCAGCCATGACTTATGCCATGTTGTATCCTTATGTAATACATGTATCACTAGCCACTTTAACTATGCCACTTTGTTTACATACTCATCTCATATCTATATACTGCACTCAATACCATCTACTGTATCTTGCCTATGCCACTCTGTACCATCACTCATTCATATATCTTATGTACATGTTCCTTATCCCCTTACACTTGTGTCTATAAGGTAATAGTTTTAGAATTGTTAGCTAGATTACTTGTTGGTTATTACTGCATTGTCGGAACTAGAAGCACAAGCATTTCGCTACACTCGCACTAACATCTGCTAACCATGTGTATGTGACAAATAAAATTTGATTTGATTTGATTTTGATTTGAGTTCCCAAAACCTGCTTATGTTGCTTATGCCTGAAACCGGCCCTGTGTAGAGGACTATATTTAAGAAATAAGGCCCGAGGGGGTGTCGTATATGGCCAATATACCACAGCTAAGGGCTGTTCTTATTCACGATACAACGTGGAGTGCCTGGATACAGCCCTAAGCCATGGTATATTGGGCATATACAAAAAAAACCTGAGGTTCCTTATTGCTATTATAAACTAGTTTCCAACGTAATTAGAGCAGTAAAAATAAAAGTTTTGTCATACCTGTGGTATATGCTCTAATATACCACGGCTGTCAGCCAATCAGCATTCAGGAATCGAACCAACCAGTTTATAATTATCTTCTTATTGGCTAGCCACATACATGCTCTTACCGCTCCTAACTCCATGTCTGTTTCTATTTCATCAAATTTGTAGCCCTCTCCATTTACTATGCTCTTCCTCTCCCTCGATCGTCTCTTCTTCTCTTTTTGCACACATAGCCACACTCCTTTCTCTTCTCAGTCCCCCTCGGTCTCCCCTTGTCTCCTTGTATTACTTGGCACATGTAGCCCTGCTCTCTCCACGCTATACCCCTGCCACCCCCTCTACCGACACACACTGTTACATATCTCTGGGTCAAATGTAGCTTCAACACACAAGTTCTCTCATACAGACTCTTTGTGATATATCTCACTCACGCTAACACACATACACAGGGATACACAGAACACACACATTTGGGGTTGTGTCTCTGCATTACTTCTCTCTATGTGATATCTCTGTACAGTCCTTGCCTGCTGGGCACAAAATGCAGTGTTTGTTATCAGTGGGGGAGTGGAGACTTTCTGTCTTTCTCCTGCTCCCCCTCCTTCTGTCTCTCTCCATCCCTCTCCACCACTCCTCATGCGTGATCTCTCTCCTCCACCTTTCCCTAACCATCCGTCTCCCTGACAATCTGTGTCCTTCATCCATCCGTCAGTCGGTTAGTGGTGAGATGGGGGATATGAAAACAGGCGGGCGGAAAAGAAAATGAGAGCAAGAGGGAAAGAAAAACAGAAGCATATTCAATAAGAGACTTCACTGTGGAGAGGAGGAGTGTGTTTGTGTGTGCTCTATCCTCTCTCTCTCTCTCTGCGCGAGCGTGTGTGCGTCTCTTCTGGCTCCACTGTTGTTCACTGGCTCCATGGATGAGCTGGGAAGAGGAGGTAGAGCGGAATCAGCGGATGCGTCTGGCCAGAGGAGAACGGGAGGACTTTGGATCGGCATGCGAGACAAACTGGCGACGCTTATCATCAGCGGCTCTATCCTTCCTCCTCTCTCTCCCCTTTTCTCCCTTTCTCTCTCACGTGCACACACACTCTCAGACTCACACACACTCGCACACAGACTGGATGCCATCTCACTAGGCTGAACAAGAGGTGCTTAGGCTTGTCATTAGTCGCACAGGGAGATCCAGAGAGTTGAGTGTGTGTGTGTGTGAAGTGGGGACACTGAATACACAGAGGTGGCTTTGATTGGCTCGTGGCTTAAATGACTCTCTCACTCTGTGTCACAGTGGACTTACTTCTGGGATCCTGACAACGAAAACGGTCACTGAGAGAAGGAGAGAGGACGGGGGGATATTGGAGGAGTGGAGGGGAGAGGTTTCAGGCACAGAGAGGCTGGCATCCAGAGTAACTAGGGACAGAGAAAGAGTGGAGGCGCGGAAGGAAGGGATGCCCTTCACGCTCTCTTTTCTATCTGGAGTAAGGACTTGGGGGTTGTGAAGGTCTCTGCCTCATGTGCTCTTCCTCTCTCTCTGTCTGTAGGTCTGTCTTTGGCTTGACTTTCTGGGTTGCTTTATTTTGCTCTGTGTCTCTGTGTTTGTCACTCTTTCTGTGCTGCAGGTGTGTATGTTTGGGACACTCACCCTCTCCCCTTTCTCTCTTTCTCTGTGTGAACTGAACGTGTGATTATGTGTTCCTATTCTAGGTGGTAGTTCAGGGCTCTCATTGCATTTTCTCTCTCTCTCTCTCTCTCTCTCTCTCTCTCTCTCTCTCTCTCTCTCTCTCTCTCTCTCTCTCTCTCTCTCTCTCTCTCTCTCTCTCTCTCTCTCTCTCTCTCTCTCTCTCTCTCTCTCTCTGTGTGTATGTGTAGGTGTCTGTGTATTGGGGTGTCCTTGGCTGTGGGACTGGAGGGGTCATGATGGACCTAAAGGAGAGTTGTGGCAGTGAGGGGAGCCATGAGAGCTCCAGTCTGCACCCGTCCTCCTGGCAGGCCTTCTCCCACACCAGCACGCTCCACGGCCTGCGCTTCATCTTCCCCTACGGCCGGCCAACACCTCGCCGCCTGCTCTGGGCCGCCGCTCTGCTGGCCTGCCTGGGCCTCCTGGCCCTGGAGAGTGCCGAGCGCCTGGCCTACTTCCTCTCCTACCCCCATGTGACGAGCGTGGACGCCGTGATGTCGGGCAGCTTGTTGTTCCCTGCCGTCACCGTGTGCAACCTCAACGCCTACCGCTTCAGCCGCCTGTCCCGCAATGACCTGTACCACGCTGGGGAGCTGCTGGCCCTGCTGGACGTCCACCTGAGGATCCCTGAGCCCCAGCTGGCCGAGCCCCATGTCCTGGCCTTCCTCACAGACAAGGCCAACTTCACCGCCTACAGGCCCAAGCCCTTCAGCATGCGTGAGTTCACCGAGAGGGTGGGCCACGACCTTAAGGAGATGATGCTCTACTGCCGATACCAAGGCCAGGAGTGCAGCCACAAAGACTTCAAAATCGTAAGTCTACTCATAGTCTCCCTGTCTTTGCTCAGGTCTGGCACGGGTCAGATCTGCTGCTACTGCAGCGCAGTTGAGTCTCTCACTCAGAAGACTTTGTCTGTCAAGTGTTAATGTGTGTTCTGTGATATGGTCTACAAGTTTTCAAAGTCTGGGAGAGTTTTTTTTCACTTTCGAGTTGACTTGATGTATGTTGGTAGCTGCACTGGGTCCCCTGCTGTGTATTTCTCTTGATATTTTTGTACTTCCATCTACAGGTTGTTTTTTAGTGATTGTGTACTGCAAGCACACACTCTGCAGCTGTCCTGCTACTGTTTTCTTTATTTCATCCATAGGATAGCTCTTGGGGTTTTGACAGTCTGTTGCACAGGTCTCTTGATAGTCCTCATAAATATGGAATATGTAGTTTGTCTTTGGGCTGAACACATGTGATATCATTTCAGATTTCATGGAATGACAGCTTTTGTTACCCAGCTACAGCTGTTGTTACCCAGTTACAGCTGTTGTTACCCAGCTACAGCTCTTGTTACCCAGTTACAGCTGTTGTTACCCAGTTACAGCTCTTATTACCCAGCTACAGCTCTTGTTACCCAGCTACAGCTCTTGTTACCCAGTTACAGCTGTTGTTACCCAGTTACAGCTGTTGTTACCCAGTTACAGCTGTTGTTACCCAGTTACAGCTGTTGTTACCCAGTTACAGCTGTTGTTACCCAGTTACAGGTGTTGTTACCCAGTTACAGCTGTTGTTACCCAGTTACAGCTGTTGTTACCCAGTTACAGCTGTTGTTACCCAGTTACAGCTGTTGTTACCCAGTTACAGCTGTTGTTACCCAGTTACAGCTGTTGTTACCCAGTTACAGCTGTTGTTACCCAGTTACAGCTCTTGTTACCCAGTTACAGCTCTTGTTACCCAGTTACAGCTGTTGTTACCCAGTTACAGCTGTTGTTACCCAGTTACAGCTGTTGTTACCCAGTTACAGCTGTTGTTACCCAGCTACAGCTCTTGTTACCCAGTTACAGCTGTTGTTACCCAGCTACAGCTGTTGTTACCCAGTTACAGCTGTTGTTACCCAGTTACAGCTGTTGTTACCCAGTTACAGCTGTTGTTACCCAGCTACAGCTCTTGTTACCCAGTTACAGCTGTTGTTACCCAGTTACAGCTCTTATTACCCAGCTACAGCTCTTGTTACCCAGCTACAGCTCTTGTTACCCAGCTACAGCTGTTGTTACCCAGTTACAGCTGTTGTTACCCAGTTACAGCTGTTGTTACCCAGTTACAGCTGTTGTTACCCAGTTACAGCTGTTGTTACCCAGTTACAGCTGTTGTTACCCAGTTACAGCTGTTGTTACCCAGTTACAGCTGTTGTTACCCAGTTACAGCTGTTGTTACCCAGTTACAGCTGTTGTTACCCAGTTACAGCTGTTGTTACCCAGTTACAGCTCTTGTTACCCAGTTACAGCTCTTGTTACCCAGTTACAGCTGTTGTTACCCAGTTACAGCTGTTGTTACCCAGTTACAGCTGTTGTTACCCAGTTACAGCTGTTGTTACCCAGCTACAGCTCTTGTTACCCAGTTACAGCTGTTGTTACCCAGCTACAGCTGTTGTTACCCAGTTACAGCTGTTGTTACCCAGTTACAGCTGTTGTTACCCAGTTACAGCTGTTGTTACCCAGTTACAGCTGTTGTTACCCAGTTACAGCTCTTGTTACCCAGTTACAGCTTTTGTTACCCAGTTACAGCTCTTGTTACCCAGTTACAGCTGTTGTTACCCAGTTACAGCTGTTGTTACCCAGTTACAGCTGTTGTTACCCAGCTACAGCTTTTGTTACCCAGTTACAGCTGTTGTTACCCAGTTACAGCTCTTGTTACCCAGTTACAGCTCTTGTTACCCAGTTACAGCTGTTGTTACCCAGTTACAGCTGTTGTTACCCAGCTACAGCTCTTGTTACCCAGTTACAGCTCTTGTTACCCAGCTACAGCTCTTGTTACCCAGTTACAGCTCTTATTACCCAGTTACAGCTCTTGTTACCCAGTTACAGCTGTTGTTACCCAGTTACAGCACTTGTTACCCAGTTACAGCTGTTGTTACCCAGTTACAGCTCTTGTTACCCAGTTACAGTTGTTGTTACCCAGTTACAGCTTTTGTTACCCAGTTACAGCTGTTGTTACCCAGTTATAGCTCTTGTTACCCAGTTACAGCTTTTGTTACCCAGTTACAGCTGTTGTTACCCAGTTACAGTTGTTGTTACCCAGTTACAGCTTTTGTTACCCAGTTACAGCTGTTGTTACCCAGTTACAGCTCTTGTTACCCAGTTACAGCTTTTGTTACCCAGTTACAGCTCTTGTTACCCAGTTACAGCTGTTGTTACCCAGTTACAGCTCTTGTTACCCAGTTACAGCTCTTGTTACCCAGTTACAGCTGTTGTTACCCAGTTACAGCTGTTGTTACCCAGCTACAGCTCTTGTTACCCAGTTACAGCTGTTGTTACCCAGTTACAGTTGTTGTTACCCAGTTACAGCTTTTGTTACCCAGTTACAGCTGTTGTTACCCAGTTACAGCTCTTGTTACCCAGTTACAGCTTTTGTTACCCAGTTACAGCTCTTGTTACCCAGTTACAGCTGTTGTTACCCAGTTACAGCTCTTGTTACCCAGTTACAGCTCTTGTTACCCAGTTACAGCTGTTGTTACCCAGTTACAGCTGTTGTTACCCAGCTACAGCTCTTGTTACCCAGTTACAGCTGTTGTTACCCAGCTACAGCTCTTGTTACCCAGTTACAGCTGTTGTTACCCAGTTACAGCTCTTGTTACCCAGTTACAGCTTTTGTTACCCAGTTACAGCTCTTGTTACCCAGTTACAGCTCTTGTTACCCAGTTACAGCTGTTGTTACCCAGTTACAGCTCTTGTTACCCAGTTACAGCTCTTGTTACCCAGCTACAGCTCTTGTTACCCAGTTACAGCTCTTGTTACCCAGCTACAGCTCTTGTTACCCAGTTACAGCTGTTGTTGCCCATTAACAACTCCAGTTGGCCAGTTACAGCTGTTGTTGCCCAGTTACAGCTGTTGTTGCCCAGTTACAGCTGTTGTTGCCCAGTTACTGCTCTTGTCCACATACATCTCTTGTTGGCCAGTTACATCTCTTGTTGGCCAGTTACAGCTGTTGTTGGCCAGTTACAGCTGTTGTTGCCCAGTTACAGCTCTTGTTGCCCAGTTACAGCTCTTGTCCACATACATCTCTTGTTGGCCAGTTACATCTCTTGTTGGCCAGTTACATCTCTTGTTGGCCAGTTACAGCTGTTGTTGCCCAGATACAGCTCTTGTTGCCCAGTTACTGCTCTTGTCCACATACAGCTCTAGTTGGCCAGTTACATCTCTTGTTGCCCAGTTACAGCTGTTGTTGCCCAGTTACAGCTCTTGTTGCCCAGTTACAGCTCTTGTCCACATACAGCTCTAGTTGGCCAGTTACATCTCTTGTTGGCCAGTTACATCTCTTGTTGGCCAGTTACAGATGTTGTTGGCCAGTTACAGCTGTTGTTGCCCAGTTACAGCTCTTGTCCATGTACATCTCTAGTTGCCCAGGGACAGCTCTTGTTGACCAGTAAGAGCTCTTGTTGACCAGTTACAGCTGTTGTTGCCCAGTTACAACTCTAGTTGGCCAGTTACAGCTATTGTTGCCCAGTTACAGCTTTTGTTGCCCAGTTACTGCTCTTGTCCTCATACAACTCTAGTTGGCCAGTTACAGCTGTTGTTGCACAGTTACAGCTGTTGTTGCCCAGTTACTGCTCTTGTCCACATACATCTCTTGTTGGCCAGTTACATATCTTGTTGGCCAGTTACAGCTGTTGTTGGCCAGTTACAGCTGTTGTTGCCCAGTTACAGCTGTTGTTGCCCAGTTACAGCTCTTGTTGCCCAGTTACTTCTCTTGTCCACATACATCTCTTGTTGGCCAGTTACATCTCTTGTTGGCCAGTTACAGCTGTTGTTGCCCAGTTACATCTCTTGTTGCCCAGTTACAGCTGTTGTTGCCCAGTTACAACTCTTGTTGCCCAGTTACTGCTCTTGTCCACATACAACTCTAGTTGGCCAGTTACATCTCTTGTTGGCCAGTTACAGCTGTTGTTGGCCAGTTACATCTCTTGTTGGCCAGTTACATCTCTTGTTGGCCATTTACAGCTGTTGTTGGCCAGTTACAGCTGTTGTTGGCCAGTTACATCTCTTGTTGGCCAGTTACATCTCTTGTTGGCCAGTTACAGCTGTTGTTGGCCAGTTACAGCTGTTGTTGGCCAGTTACAGCTTTTGTTGCCCAGTTACTGCTCTTGTCCACATACAGCTCTAGTTGGTCAGTTACAGCTGTTGTTGGCCAGTTACAGCTGTTGTTGGCCAGTTACAGCTTTTGTTGCCCAGTTACTGCTCTTGTCCACATACAGCTCTAGTTGGTCAGTTACATCTCTTGTTGGCCAGTTACAGCTGTTGTTGCCCAGTTACAGCTCTTGTCCACGTACATGTCTAGTTGCCTAGGGACAGCTCTTGTTGACCAGTAACAGCTCTTGTTGACCAGTTAATGCTCTTGTCCACGTACAGGTCTAGTTGGCCAGTTACAGCTTTTGTGGCCCAGTTATAGCTTTTGTTGCCCGGTTACAGCTCTTGCCCAGTTACAGCTCTTGCCCAGCTACAGTTTGTAGCCCACAAGTTCTCCAGACCATGCACAGGCTGTAGTATATGTACAGGTTGCTGCTAATGAGTTTTCCTCTGTGCTTTTTGTCTTGTAGCCATAGAGCCGTAGCACACACACAGGCCCTGCTGTAGACATGCCTTTAGGCTCTGATCTGCTTTGATGAGGTTCCCTTTGAGGAGTGTAATCATTTTTGTCATTAAAGGAGAATATCAAAGACATCACTCTCTGTCTAAACTAGCATACTGGCAGCTTGTAGATTGTCTGAGTTGAGGTATACAGGTCGCCCAGTTTTGTAGTCACAGATGGGATTCATATCTTTGTTTTTCATCTCGGAACACACTCACTGTCAAGACTAACTGGCAAGGCAACAGTGATGTGTAATGTAATAGCTTACCTGGTATTATTGGGGTGGTCTCAGTGACTCATTTATAATTCTGTGAGGAATGAGTCATTCTTCAATGGTGAATCTGTAACCTAGTAATCTTTTGGGAATCTCCGTTTGGACAATAAGTCATTTCCTGTTAACTCTGTTTGATCCTTTGGGTGTAAATATTGACCTAAGAATGCTCTGTAGTCATACTTGCTAGTCCCTGTAGTGATTTATGTACTCGTGACGTTTCTTCAAATCAAATTGTATTGGTTACATACACATATTTAGCAGATGTTATTGCGGATTTAGCGAAATCCTTGTGTTCCTAGCTCCAACAGTGCAGTAATATCTAACAATTCATAACAATACATATAAATATAAAGTAAAAGAATAGGGTTAAGAAATACAGTACTGGTCAAAAGTTAGGACACACCTACTCATTCTAGGGTGTTTCTTTATTCTTACTGTTGTTTACATTGTAGATTAATAGTGAAGACATCAAAACTATAAAATAACACATGGAATCATGTAGTAACCAAAAAAGTGTTCAACAAATCTAAATATATTTTATATTTCAGTTTCTTCAAAGTAGCCACCCTTTGACTTGAGGTTGAAGAGATGCTAGTGCGCCTTCTTCACCACACTGTCTGTGTGGCTGGACCATTTCAGATCGTTGTGGTGTGTACGCTGAGGAACTTTAAGCTTTTCACCTTCTCCACTGTGTTTTGTTGACGTTGAGGGAGAAGTTATTTTCCTCGCACCACTCTGACAGGGCCCTCACCTCCTCTCTGTAGGCTGTCTCATCATTGTTGGTAATCAGGCCTACAACTGTTGTGTCGTCTGCAAACTTGATGATTGAGTTGGAGGTGTGTGTGGCCACGCAGTCATGGGTAAAGAGGGATTACAGGAGGGGGCTGAGCATGCACCCTTGTGGGGCCTCTTTGTTGAGGATCAGCGATGTGGAGATGCTGTTTCCTACCTTCACCACCTGGGCGCGGGATAGGGCAGTGTGCAGTGCGATGGCGATTGCATCGTCTGTGGATCTATTGGGGACATATGCAAATTGAAATGGGTCTAGGGTGTCAGGTAAGTTAGAGGTGAGATTAATCTTAACTAGCCTCTCAAAGCACTTCATGATGATAGAAGGGAGAGTTACAGGGCGATAGTCATTTAGTACAGTTACCTTTGCTTTCTTGGGTACAGGAATAATGGTGGACATCTTGAAGTAAGTGGGGACAGCAGTCTGGGATAGGGAGAGATTAAATATATCCGTAAACACTCTAGCCAGCTGGTCTGCGCATGCTCTGAGGACGCAGCTAAGGAGGCCGTCTGGGCCAGCAGCCTTCAGAAGGGTTAACAAGTTGAAATGTCTTACTTACGTCAGCCACGGAGAAGGAGAGACCACAGTCCTAGGGGAACATGCCGTGTCGGTGGCACTGTGTTATCCTCAAAGCTGGCAAAGAAGGTGTTTAGCTTGTCCAGGAGGAAGACATCTGTGTTCGCAACGTGGCTGGTTTTCCCTGTGTAATCCGTGATTGTCTGTAGACCCAGCCACATACGTCTTGTCTCTGAGCCATTGAATTGCAAGCCCACTTTGTCTCTGTACTGACGTTTTGCCTGTTTGATTGCCTTACGGAGGGAATAACTACTCTGTTTGTATTCGACCATATTCCCAGTCACCTTGCCATGGTTAAATACAGTGGTCTGCGCTTTCAGTTTTGCGTGAATGCTGCCATCTATCCATGATTTCTGATTTGGGTAGGTTTTAATGGTCACAGTGGGAACAACATCTGCTATACACTTCCTGATTAACTCAGTCACCGTGCCAGTGTATACATCAATGTTATTCTCAGAGGCTACCTGGAACATATCCCAGTCCGCGTGATCAAAACAATCTTGAAGCATGGATTCTGATTGGTCAGACCAGCATTGAATAGACCTTAGCATGGGTACTTACTGTTTGAGTTTCTGCCTATAGGAAGGGATGAGCAAAATGGAGTCATTAGTGTTTTAGTAGCGCGAGTGCTACAGTCAATGTGTTGATAGAACTTTGGAAGCATTTTCCTCAAATTTGCTTTGTTAAAATCCCCAGCCACAATAAATGTGGCCTCAGGATATGTGGGTTCCAGTTTGGCTGTGACTATAACCGAAGATAATTATCTTGGGAGGTAATACGGTCGGCATTTGATTCTGAGGTATTCTAGGTCAGATGAACAAAAGGACTTGAGTTCCTGTACGTTATCACAATCACACCATGAGTAGTTAATCATGAAACATACAAACTCGCCTTTCTTCTTCCCGGAGAGCTCTTTATTCCTGTCTGCGCAATGTACTGAGAACCCAGCTGGCTGTATGGACGGGGACAGTATATCCGGAGAGAGCCATGATTCCGTGAAACAGAGCTTGTCTACTTTATTGTCCAGAGACTGAACATTAGCGAGTAATATACTCTCAGTGGCTTTTGAGTTATTCTTATCTTGTGACTCTCATTTGACCTGTGTCAGGGAGAATGTTGGAGCCTAAGATTTTCATTGTACCCTGAAATCACACCTGCAACCCTGTACATGTGACTGTTAAACACTCAATCTGAATCATGTTGACAGTCTACAAGATAATGCACTATCATCTCTGCCCACTGCCTGTTTCCTTGGTCTCTCGCTTTCTCTTTCCATTCTGCCCCTTCCTTTGTCAGAAAAAAAATCCTTCGACCAAGGCATAAAGATTCACTGAAATAGAAACACACACACACACTGGAGCATTACCATGACACAACAGGAACCAGAGTTTGAGTGACATTGTGATGAATGACCGCAGGGAGGATTGTGGGAACATGGGCGTCAGTGTGATGTGACAGATGGAACTGGAACAGAATAGAATACTACACAAAAGAGAAAGCACAAATGTGTTTTTCCATTTTAGTGATAGTGTCAATGTGTACATTTGAAATGTATTTACTCATGTGAATACAGATTGCATTTGTGTGAGCGTTAGATTCTAAATGTAAATACATTTGAATAATTGAAAAGTCTGTGTAGCCTATATGTGTGGCTGGAGCCGTGTGTGTGTGTGTGTGTGTGTGTGTGTGTGTGTGTGTGTGTGTGTGTGTGTGTGTGTGTGTGTGTGTGTGTGTGTGTGTGTGTGTGTGTGTGTGTGTGTGTGTGTGTGTGTGTGTGTGTGTGTGTGTGTGTGTGTGTGTGTGTGTGTGTGTGTGTGTGAAGGTGTGTATGTGTTTATAATGTGTGAATGTGATTCTGATTGTGTTAAGTAATGCTCCCCCTGTGTGATTATTACAGCCCTGATTAAACACTGATTGATCACAGTGACAGGCTACATCAGTGTCTGCCAGACTGAATGCAGCTCAATGTGACAGTTCTACAGTAGCATCCCCTCAGCTTGATGCCAGGGTGGGCCCTATCACACACTCAACCTTAATGAGAGCCAGCCAGGATGGCCTGATGATAGCAGCCAGACGAGGGGCTCTGTATAACAGATGCTAATTAGCAATACATCTGACCTAGCCTGGCCAAGGATTACAACCACAATGGTGTATTTTCAGCACCGCATTTATGCACTACACAACCTGTGGCCTTATCTGACTGGCTGGTTGTAATAGATTAGTCTAACTACATGGCCAATTGCCTATGTCTACATTGTTGTGTCTGTGTTTAACCTTGATCCCTACGAAGGGATATATCCACTCGAAGTAAGTTTATTGGGTGTCAGATAGCCTAGAGGTTAAAAGTGTTGGGCCAGCAACCGAAAGGTCGCTGGTTTGAATCCCTGAGCCTACTGAAAAGTGTGTCGATGTGCCCTTGAGCAAGACACTTAACCCTAGTCACTCTGGATAAGAGTGTCTGCTAAATAACTCAAATGTAAAAATGTCCCACCATCAGAGCAGCACAGAACACCAACAAGTAGGGGGGTAGGCTACATTGTTTCCTCTCACTAAACATTTGATTTGTTTTAAAATTGTGCATTTCACTCCATTTGAAATCCCCATGCACAATAATACATCCTTAATGTGAATGGATCCATTCATCGCTAATGTGCCACTACGAAGCCACTTTACACTCCCTACAGGGCACGGCTCAGTCTGTTAAAGCGCACGGGAACCACTGCTAACACACTCTCCCTGGTCCGCCCCTCTAAAACACCCCAGAGACAGGACAGCAACCTGTTCAGCAGAATAAACCTGGGGTGAGGCCTGGCTTGAAATGTGCATGCCCTGCTGTTTATTTAAAAGACACTGCAATAGTGTGGATAATGTGAAGTAGTGAATTATGGTGGTCTCTGGACAGTGGTGCGGTTTTCGAGAGAGAAGGGGAGCGCTTGAGTCAGTGAAGACGGAGGGACGTGAGAGAAAAAGAGAACGTGATGGAGCCCCAGTCAGTCAGTAAAGAGGGTGAGAGAAAAGGGGATGTCAAGGCATGGAGAGATGGACTAGGTGGTAAAGCCAGCAGGGAGAGACGGACTAGATGGAGAGATGGACTAGGTGGTAAAGCCAGCAGGGAGAGGATGGACTAGATGAAGAAATGGACTAGGTGGTAAAGCCAGCATGGAGAGATGGACCAGATGGACTAGATGAAGAAATGGACTAGGTGGTAAAGCCAGCATGGAGAGATGGACTAGATGGAGAAATGGACTAGGTGGTAAAGCCAGCAGGGAGAGATGGAGAGATGGACTAGATGGTAAAGCCAGCAGGGAGAGACGGACTAGATGGAGAGATGGACTAGGTGGTAAAGCCAGCAGGGAGAGACGGACTAGATGGAGAGATGGAGAAATGGACTAGATGGTAAAGCCAGCAGGGAGAGACGGACTAGATGGAGAGATGGACTAGGTGGTAAAGCCAGCAGGGAGAGATGGAGAGATGGACTAGATGGAGAAACGGACTAGGTGGTAAAGCCAGAATGGAGAGATGGACTAGATGGACTAGATGAAGAAATGGACTAGGTGGTAAAGCCAGCATGGAGAGATGGACTAGATGGAGAAATGGACTAGGTGGTAAAGCCAGCAGGGAGAGATGGAGAGATGGACTAGATGGAGAGATGGACTAGGTGGTAAAGCCAGCAGGGAGAGATGGAGAAATGGACTAGGTGGTAAAGCCAGCATGGAGAGATGGAGAAATGGACTAGGTGGTATAGCCAGCATGGAGAGATGGACTAGATGGAGAGATGGACTAGGTGGTAAAGCCAGCAGGGAGAGATGGAGAAATGGACTAGGTGGTAAAGCCAGCATGAAGAGATGGAGAAATGGACTAGGTCGTAAAGCCAGCATGGAGAGATGGAGAAATGGACTAGCTGGCAAAGCCAGCAGGGAGAGATGGAGAAATGGACTATATGAAGAAACGGACTAGGTGGTAAAGCCAGCATGGAGAGATGGACTAGATGGACTAGATGAAGAAATGGACTAGGTGGTAAAGCCAGCATGGAGAGATGGACTAGATGGAGAAATGGACTAGGTGGTAAAGCCAGCAGGGAGAGATGGAGAGATGGACTAGATGAAGAGATGGACTAGCTGGTAAAGCCAGCATGGAGAGATGGAGAAATGGACTAGGTGGTAAAGCCAGCATGGAGAGATGGAGAGATGGACTAGATGGAGAGATGGACATAATGGTAAAGCCAGCATGGAGAGATGGAGAGATGGACTAGATGGAGAGATGGACTAGATGGTAAAGCCAGCAGGGAGAGATGGAGAGATGGACTAGATGAAGAGATGGACTAGGTGGTAAAGCCAGCATGGAGAGATGGAGAGATGGACTAGATGAAGAGATGGACTAGGTGGTAAAGCCAGGATGGAGAGATGGAGAGATGGAATAGATGGTAAAGCCAGCAGGGAGAGATGGACTAGATGGAGAGATGGACTAGGTGGTAAAGCCAGCATGGAGAGATGGAGAGATGGACTAGATGGAGAGATGGACTAGGTGGTAAAGCCAGCAGGGAGAGATGGAGAGATGGACTAGATGAAGAGATGGACTAGGTGGTAAAGCCAGCATGGAGAGATGGACTAGATGGAGAGATGGACTAGATGTTAAAGCCAGCATGGAGAGATGGACTAGATGGAGAGATGGACTGGGTGGCAAAGCCAGCAGGGAGAGAGAGAGATGGACTAGGTGGCAAAGCCAGCAGGGAGGGAGAGAGATGGACTAGATGGTAAAGCCAGCATGGAGAGATGGAGAGATGGACTAGATGGTAAAGCCAGCATGGATAGATGGAGAGATGGACTAGATGGAGAAATGGACTAGATGGTAAAGCCATTAGGGAGAGATGGAGAGATGGACTAGATGGAGAAATGGACTAGATGGTAAAGCCAGCAGGGAGAGATGGAGAGATGGACTAGGTGGTAAAGCCAGCATGGAGAAATGGAGAGATGGACTAGGTGGTAAAGCCAGCAGGGAGAGAGAGAGAGAGATGGACTAGGTGGAGAAATGGACTAGATGGTAAAGCCAGCAGGGAGAGATGGAGAGATGGACTAGATGGAGAAATGGACTAGATGGTAAAGCCAGCAGGGAGAGATGGAGAGATGGACTAGGTGGCAAAGCCAGCAGGGAGAGAGAGAGAGAGATGGACTAGATGGAGAAATGGACTAGATGGTAAAGCCAGCAGGGAGAGATGGAGAGATGGACTAGGTGGTAAAGACAGCAGGGAGAGAGAGAGAGATGGACTAGGTGGTAAAGCCAGCAGGGAGAGAGAGAGAGAGATGGACTAGATGGAGAAATGGACTAGGTGGTAAAGCCAGCAGGGAGAGAGAGAGTGATGGACTAGGTGGGAAAGCCAGCAGGGAGAGAGAGCTGGACTAGGTGGTAGGTAAAGCCAGCAGGGAGAGAGAGAGAGATGGACTAGGTGGAGAGATGGACTAGGTGGGAAAGCCAGCAGGGAGAGAGAGAGAGATGGACTAGGTGGTAAAGCCGGGAGGGAGGGAGGGATCGACTAGGTGGTAAAGCCAGCATTGAGAGAGAGAGATGGACTAGATGGTAAAGCCAGCAGGGAGAGAGAGAGCTGGATTGGGTGGTAAAGCCAGCAGGGAGAGAGAGAGATGGACTAGATGGTAAAGCCAGCAGGGAGAGAGAGAGCTGGATTGGGTGGTAAAGCCAGCAGGGAGAGAGAGAGATGGACTAGATGGTAAAGCCAGCAGGGAGAGAGAGAGCTGGATTGGGTGGTAAAGCGAGCAGGGAGAGAGAGAGATGGACTAGATGGTAAAGCCAGCAGGGAGAGAGAGAGCTGGATTGGGTGGTAAAGCCAGCAGGGAGAGAGAGAGATGGATTAGGTGGTTAAACCAGCAGGGAGAGCGAGAGAAGATGAATATGGCCCATTACCTCAGCAGCCTGCCTGGAGACGTGCTTCATCATGGAGGGGGGGACACAGAAGGAGGGGACAGAGTGTGTTTCTGTACTGTATCACATAATACATGTATGTGTTCTTTTGTATTAATTCAAATTTAAGACACTGATGCCCTTTGCAACCACGTACCTATGTGAAAGTTGATTCTCGGCCCTCACTAGCATGAAAACTAAATACAGGCATGGACTGTGTGTAGAAAATGATATAAGACTTAGACTCTCTCCAATATAACCCAACATTGCAGAGTTATGTGCATCCTTTCAAGCACACCCCTCTCATTAACCTGTGGTGAGGTATTCACAATTTTCGATGAACACATATGGTTTTATATGTAAGATGGTTAAATAAAGAGCAAAATTATTGAATATTAGTATTTGTGCCCTGGTTCTATAAGAGCTCTTTGTCACTTCCCATGAGCAGGGATGTGACAACAACTCAAACTCATTCTTATGTTTAATAAATGTATCATATAGTGTGTGTGGCAGGCTTACAATGATGGCAAAAAAACAACATTTGAGAACCCTGGTGCTAGAGAGGGTATGGAGCTGGAGGTTGAATGTTTGAAGGGATACTGGACGATTTAAAGTTTGGGGACCACTGGGCAAAACTAACCAATTCTAAATGCCACTAGCAGTTCGCTAAGTAGGATCGTCACTAACATTAGTTACCACAGCCACAAAGTCATAAACCTGTTTCTGCAATGTTTCTTCTTATAATCAGATCAAAATAACCCTAATTGCAGGTCCGTGGGGCGACGCACAATTGGCCTAGCGCCGTCCGGGTTAGGGAGGGTTTGGCCGGTAGGGATATCCTTGTCTCATCATGCACCAGCGACTCCTGTGGCGGGCCGGGCGCAGTGCGCGCTAACCAAGGTTGCCAGGTGCACGGTGTTTCCTCCGACACATTGGTGCGGCTGGCTTCCGGGTTGGGTGGCGCTGTGTTAAAAAGCAGTGCGGCTTGGTTGGGTTGTGTATCGGAGGACGCATGGCTTTCAACCTTCGTATCTCCCGAGCCGTACGGGAGTTGTAGCGATGAGACAAGATAGTAGCTACTAAACAATTGTACACCACGAAATTGTGGAGAAAAAGGGGTAAAATAAATCAAAAATAACCCTAACCTTAACCACTGCTAACCTTAAATTAAGACCAAAAAGTACATTTTTGTTTTCATGCATTTTTACGATATAGCCCATGGATGTGGTCACTAATGAAACCCGCAAAGTAGCCTACACAGAAAATTGCCCAATTTTTCCAAACCTGCAGCTCATTGTTGGAACACACATTTATTTCTCTACATCAATCAACCAGTCTATTTTGAATTTGCCTTAAAACTGTCAACGTTTTGTCAAGGAATGTGGTATCCCATCAGTTAGATACGTGTTTCTAGTTTTATAGACATATACAGTGTCTGTAGGTGCACACAGCAGGCTTGTGTAGATGGAGCGGTCGGAACGCAATTGAGTGAGTGAGACAAGGTGGGTTTATTTTCTGTTGTGTCCCGCAAATGCACAAATGGAACACTGGAGTCCAAGCAAATTAACATTGTCTTCAAGCCAACATTTTGACCAAGTAGTTTTACAGTATTTGAAAAAACATTGATCTCTGTTTTATGATGGAGTTTTGAAGACAGTTCGAGTACTCATGTCCATCCTGAGCTGTGATCAGTCACTCAAAGCACACACAAATATACAGTATGTGTTAGTGATATGCAAACTAGCACACTCACATGCATGCACACACACACACAGAGACACACACTCTTGTATAAGTAATTCTGTGGGGACACACAATTCAGCCCCATTCACAATCCTATTTTCCCTAACCCTTACCCTAACCCAAACCCCATTTACTATCATTGTGGGGAATTCTGGTCCCCACAAGTATAATTAAACACATTCATGCTTACATCAACCGGAGCCAATTAACAACATGATTTGCCAAGGCAGGATACTATGAGCACAGCCTAATCCAGAAACAACCGCTTGTTGCAATTTCGACGAGGCCCTCTTGTTTAGATATCAGTAAGTGGACTGGAGGCAGGGCATGAAAGGGATAACAAATCCAGTTATTTTGGGAAAGTACCTGAGTAGTTGCACACCCAACTCACTCAGGTGCTTCGCTATATATCACATTTGACATTTTCCATAAGCTTGAGTTAATTTGCGCACAAAAAGCATACAAATATGGAAAGACCTGTGTGTTGTCCTTGTTAATGCAGACAGAGGAGAGCTCCAACTTCTTAATCATAGCCTCAATTTCGTCCCGCACATTGAATAAAGTTGCGCAGAGTCCCTGTAATCCTAGATTCAGATCATTCTGGTACTACCTCACAGCTTTGGTTGATGAGCCTCACTCTTCCTATATAGACACAGATGGATGAGCATTGCATTAGTGCATCCCATTAGTGGAAACCAAGACTGTTCTCAGGACATGCCTGGTTGTAGCTAACGAAAAAGGACTTCTGCAAGTCAAAACCGGCAGATCTGTCCTGAGAATAGTCTTGGTTTCCACTAAAGTGATATATAGATAGTCAGTTGGATTCTAAACTGTAAACAGTGCTGCCTCTATATCATAACATGTAGATTTCTTCTTCTTTATTAGCATATTAGATGCGTAACATTTCCTTCCTGTGTGCAGTAGCTACTGATGCCTTATCTTTCACCTCTCTACCTTTATCTCTCTCTTTTTCTGTCTCTCCCACTACCCCCTTTTCTAACATGGCCTTCTCTTTCCCTTTGTTACCCTGCCAACTTTCACCTGACCACATACATACACTCACGGATACACACACACATGTACACATACATGCCGACTGACATAAACACAATCACACACAGACACTACAACACCTACACACTCTCTCTTTAATCTCTGTATGGCAGCCAGCCGCTCTTTTGATCTTGTGGCTGGTCCTGACCTGGGCTGCAGCATGATCTGGGCCTTGTTGGCCTGTTCTCCTTGGTTAGAGGCTTTAGCTGCTTTAACCTGCTGTTAACTGGAGTTCAGTGGGCTGAGGCCATCCCATCTCACTGCAAACACTATAGCCTTCCAACAGCACCACATCTAAGTCACACCATTCTGGTAAACACCCATATTGAGTTTGTAGCTAAACTCTTTTTTTTTTCAACTAATCTGTTACAGCGGGTGATTGGTGGTCAAGAAAGTCAATCATTTATAATATCTTTTGTACTTTGGGGAAGAAATATGAGTCCTCAAACCTAAAATTCACCATGTATTGAAAGTGTTAGATTTGCTGATCTACATCTGAAGGGTAAATGGCTTGAAGGGTAAGTGCAGCTCCAAAACCATCAAGCGCTAAGATGAAACTGTCTTTCATGAGGACCGCCACAGGAAAGGAAGACCCAGAGTTACCTCTGCTGCAGAGGATAAGTTCATTAGAGTTAACTGCACCTCAAATACATGCTTCACACAGTTCAAGTAACAGACACGTCTCGACATCAACTGTTCAGAGGAGACTGTTAATCAGGCCTTCATGGTCGAATTGCCGCAAAGAAACCACTACTAAAGGACACCTATAAGAAGAAGAGACTTGCTTGGGCCAAGAAACATGATCAATGGACATTAGACCTGTAGAAATGTATCCTTTAGTACTATAGTCCTACAGACTATTACTAGTCAACCTCTCTTTTGTATCAAAGATTGGAAAGCTTCCGCGGTCATCCCACACTTCAAAGGGGGTGACACTCTAGACCCAAACTGTTATAGACTTATATCCATCCTGCCCTGCCTTTCAAAAATCTTCGAAAGCAAAGTTAACAAACAGATCACTGAACATTTCGAATCCCACCATACCTTCTCCACTGTGCAATCCGGTTTACTAGCAAATTCACGGGTGCACATCAGCCACGCTCAAGGTAGTAAATGATATCATAACCGCCATCGAACTGTACTGACCGTACTGCCAAGTCTTTCGACTCTGTCAATCACCGTATTCTTATCGGCAGACTCAACAGCCTTGGTTTCTCACATGACAGCCTCGCCTGGTTCACCAACTACTTCTCAGAAAGAGTTCAGTGTGTCAAATTCGAGGGCCTGTTGTCCGGACCTCTGGCAGTGTCAATGGGGGTGCCACAGGGTTCAATTCTTGGGCTGACTCTTTTCTGTATACATCAACGATGTCGCTCTTGCTGTGGGTGACTCCTTGATCCACCTTTACGCAGACGACACCATTCTGTATTAGAGGTCGATCGATTCTGATTTTTCAACGCCGATACAGATTATTAGAGGACCAAAAAAGCTGATACCGATTAATCGGACGATTGTTATTTATTTATTTGTAATAATGACAATTACAACAATACTGAATGAACACTTATTTTAACTTAATATAATATATCAATAAAATCAATTTAGCCTCAAATAAAGATTGAAACATGTTCAATTTGGTTTAAATAATGCAAAAACAAAGTGTTGGAGAAGAAAGTAAAAGTGCAATATTTGGTATGTAAGAAAGCTAACGTTTCAGTTCCTTGCTCAGAACATGAGAACATATGAAAGCTGGTGGTTCCTTTTAACATGAATCTTCAATATTCCCAGGTAAGAAGTTTTTAGTTATTATAGGAATTATAGAACTATTTCCCTCTATACCATTTGTATTTCATTAACCTTTGACTATTGGATGTTCTTATAGGCACTTTAGTATTGCCAGTGTAACAGTATAGCTTCCGTCCCTCAGTACTGTAGTTCTTCTGTTTAGCATTCACACTCATCCTCGGTCTGTGAGTTGTGGCATCGTTTCCCCTCCCATCCATTATTCAAGGCTGTGTGGCTGTGAGATCCATGGACCTGGATCCAGACAAGTCCCCAAAATACCCACAGGCAGTACCGTTGGGCTCGCGGCCATGTCTAGGTTAGCCTACTGGAAACACTGGTGTTTCTGGTCATGCTACAGATGCTAATACTAGCGGTGCTGCAGTAGCCAGAGTTAAGTGCTCTGACCTAATTATTATTGTTTTTATATATATTTTTTTTTCTTTAACCTTTATTTAACTAGGAAAGTCAGTTAAGAACACCTTATTTACACTGACGGCCTAATGCTATCCTTAGCTTTCCTGTTGGTGCTGTGGGTGTGTGTGCCTGTCTGCTGTTAGTGTTTAGTGTTAACAGTGGTGATAATGTTAGCTCTGACTGGGATGTCTGGGTTGCTGTCGTGGGATGTATTGGGTCGATGTGGATATACCAGCTGTATGAGAGGCCAGGCAGACAGCAGTGCAGCGCATGCTGTGTCTGGACGTGTGTTAACGCTACAGCAGGCTGGCAGGAAGCCCCTGACACCCAAAGCGGTGCCGTCTCACGCCTGGCTGACTGCATGATAAGAGAGAGAATAGTGGAGGAAAGGGCGAATGAGAACGATGGAGAGTGAGTGTGTTTGCGGGGTTTGTGTGTGTGAGCGAGAGAGATAAAGATAGTGTGTGAGTGTCTGGGCTCTCAGCTGGCGACGCAAGTCTGTGTTAGAATATTCACATTACATCCCTTCTTATGTAACATGGAAACACTAGCAGAGGGACAGCATGTGACACACACACACACACACACACACACACACACACACACACACACACACACACACACACACACACACACACACACACACACACACACACACACACACACACACACACACACACACACACACACACACACACACACACACACACACACACACACACACACACACACACACACACACAAATCTTTTAAATTAATAGAATGTATTATGTATTCATCAGAAACACACACTTTTCCACACAGTCAACAATCCAACACACCCTTGTGTGTGTTGTCCTCCTCTGTTTCAGGGGTCATTAGCTTAGCTGCAGCAGGACTCATCAGGTATAATGAGGTGCTAATTTACACTAATGTCCTGTCAAACCAAGCGAGAGTTATCCCACGAGAATATGCCATCATAGAGGAGAGAGAGAGGTGGAGAGTGTGAGAGGTAGAGCGGTAGAGAGAGAGTATTTCTCTTTGCTTAGGTTATTAGTGCAGAGCGTGCCCTCACCGTGTGTTTGAGGGTACATTGACATGTGTGTTTCTGTATGTGTTTCTCTCTATGAGCAAACAACAGCAGAGGCAGGAACACAAATGATATGATAGTTTGTTCTTGTCTGTCCCTGCTGCTGTTTATTACTACCATACATATTTCATCCTCTTGTCTAAATAAACTTGCCACTCACAGGTTTAGTGTAATTTCCTTGCTCTAACTGTACAAACACTTCCCCGCACAGCGTTTATGTATCCCAGTTATCCACAGTTTTCAGTAACTATGCTGTGTATACTACAGTGCTACATTGTTGGTATCAAATATCTATCACTGTGTTGTGCCTTTAACAGTGAAACAAGCAGACTTCCAAAACATGTATTACTTGCAGATCTATGTAGCAAACCATCTAATGAATTTCATATTTCATAGCCTACAGTCACTGATAAGATGTAACAATCCAATCCATAGTGTTTTTCATTTTCCTACATTATTCAGCCCTTTCTCTCTGTCTCCTCAGAAGACCACAGTTCTACAGAGAGTCTCTGGTTTACAAAGGTTCATAGAAATGGGTTCTATGTTTAGTGTGTGTGTTTAAGTGTTTGTGTGTAGGTGTATCTGCGTACCAGTTAAAGTGCTCTCTGACATTCAGAGTGGTGGTTGTTTGACATGCAGGCTCAGCTTCAAGACTGTCCTTCTGTCATTACCACGGTCAGCAGTGTATGACTCCTAGTTACTCCCTGTGAGGATTCATTTGACTTTTGTATTCACTCCGTCTTATTCCCCCTTCAACTTGACCTTTTTGTTTGGACTGTTTTTGTACCTCCACCTCTCTTTTCTTTACCCCTGTGCCACCTTCTCATTTGCTATCACTCCTTTTGTTCCCCTTCTCTCTCTAGGGATGCACCGGAATTACATTTTTGGCCGATACCGATATCCGATATTTTCCTTGCGAATAAAAAACGTTACCATTTACCGATATTTAAAATCTTTGCAGCCTTTTAAACATTCTAGTACAGTTACATAGTTAACACACACACACATGGACTTAGCGGGGTAAGTCACTGCATTTCAGTGCAAGAGGTGTCACTACAGTCCCTGGTTCGAATCCAGGCTTTATCACATCCGTCCGTGATTGGGAGTTCCATAGGGCGGCGCACAATTGGCCAAGCGTCGTCCAGGTTTGGCCATCTTTGTAAATAAGAATTTGTTCTTAACTGACTTTCCTAGTTAAATAAAGGTCACACACACACACACCATACACACACACCATACACACAATGACCAAAAAGTTATTTTGTTGGCATTTAGGCATGTCCCCATTACCAGTAAAACATAATCAAAACCTATTTATTTCACTTACTTGCTGTGCTGTTTCATTGTTAATTTGTTCAGTCTCAACCAGGATTTCATCATACATGTCAAGCAGTGAAGTTTCTGATCTGTCTGTCCGATGCCTCGCTTCCTCGGTGTACACAGTCACTGTGTCCGTTTCCATCTTGTCCAGCTGTGTATGTAACATTTCACGTAAACCCTGTTCCCTGTCTGCATCGAAGTAGCGGTCCTTGTACCTAGCATCGAGTTTGATGGCAACACAGTAAAGAGGCTCAGATAGAATGCCTTCGAACTGCTTGTTCACAGCCTCGAGGACTTTTGTAAGTTTTAACCCCCCGGTCTGTTGACAGTTTTGTTGAGCAGGCGTTTCAATGCCATGACAGAGGGTATCACGTCTGCTGCAGACACAGTTCATTAGCTTATTTCTCCAGTCAGTTGTTCGAATGGCGCTAGGACTGTGTTTCAAACATGTTCTCTAATGCTATTGAAATGGCTGCAGCGGTATGAGAACCAGCACATTCTTCAGCATGCAATACAACTTTCCTCAGTATGGAATCCCTGTCGACCCATTGTGCTGTCAGACTCCGCATGCTAATGGGGCTGACATCGCTAGTCCAAATGTCAGTCGGGAAGCTAATAGCAGTGAGATCATAGAAGTACGTTTCAACAATACTGTGTAACTCCGGTAGGGCAACTTCTGAAAAAAATCGCCTACTTGTTCGTGTGTACTGGGGCTCGAGGTGCTCGACCAGTCGGCGAAAGCCAACATCATCCACAACAGAGAAGGGTTGATTGTCAAGGGCAATGAATTCCTTTATCTTGGCGTTAATGGATTTTGCCTTTGAATGATGTACGTCATCTACCTATGTTATATAGGTATGCACTTCATCTACCTACGTTATATAGGTATGCACGTCATCTACCTACGTTATATAGGTATGCACGTCATCTACCTACGTTATATAGGTATGCACGTCATCTACCTATGTTATATAGGTATGTAGGTCATCTACCTACGTTATATAGGTATGTACGTCATCTACCTACGTTATATAGGTATGTACATCATCTACCTACGTTAAATAGGTATGCACATCATCTACCTACGTTATATAGGTATGTACGTCATCTACCTACGTTATATAGGTATGCACGTCATCTACCTACGTTATATAGGTATGCACGTCATCTACCTATGTTATATAGGTATGTAGGTCATCTACCTACGTTATATAGGTATGTACGGCATCTACCCACGTTATATAGGTATGCACGTCATCTACCTACTTTATATAGGTATGCACGTCATCTACCTATGTTATATAGGTATGTAGGTCATCTACCTACGTTATATAGGTATGTAGGTCATCTACCTACGTTATATAGGTATGTACGTCATCTACCTACGTTATATAGGTATGCACGTCATCTACCTACGTTATATAGGTATGTACGTCATCTACCTACGTTATATAGGTATGCACGTCATCTACCTACGTTATATAGGTATGTAGGTCATCTACCTACGTTATATAGGTATGTACGTCATCTACCTACGTTATATAGGTATGCACATCATCTACCTACGTTATATAGGTATGTACATCATCTACCTACGTTATATAGGTATGCACGTCATCTACCTACATTATATAGGTATGCACGTCATCTACCTATGTTATATAGGTATGTAGGTGATCTACCTACGTTATATAGGTATGTACGTCATCTACCTACATTAAATAGGTATGCACGTCATCTACCTACGTTATATAGGTATGTAGGTCATCTACCTACGTTATATAGGTATGTACGTCATCTACCTACGTTATATAGGTATGCACATCATCTACCTACGTTATATAGGTATGTACGTCATCTACCTACGTTATATAGGTATGTACGTCATCTACCTACGTTATATAGGTATGTAGGTCATCTACCTACGTTATATAGGTATGTAGGTCATCTACCTACGTTATATAGGTATGCACATCATCTACCTACGTTATATAGGTATGTACGTCATCTACCTACGTTATATAGGTATGCACGTCATCTACCTACGTTATATAGGTATGTAGGTCATCTACCTACGTTATATAGGTATGTACGTCATCTACCTACGTTATATAGGTATGCACATCATCTACCTACGTTATATAGGTATGTACGTCATCTACCTACGTTATATAGGTATGCACGTCATCTACCTACATTATATAGGTATGCACGTCATCTACCTATGTTATATAGGTATGTAGGTGATCTACCTACGTTATATAGGTATGTACGTCATCTACCTATGTTAAATAGGTATGCACGTCAGCTTTAACATCGGTTTTGCACATCGGCGTTAAATTAGACATCGTGCCGATGTTGGCATTTTGAGCTAATATCGTCCGATTACGATATGGTCACCGATATATTGTGCCTCTCTCTCTCTCCCATACCCCTTCTCTCTCCTATATCCCTCTCTCTCATGTACCCCTTCTCTCTCTCTTTCTCTCTCTTGTACCCCTTCTCTCTCTCTTTCTCTCTCTCTCCGGTACCCATTCTCTCTCCTATATCCCTCTCTCTCCTGTACCCCTTCTCTCTCTCTCTCTCCTGTACCCCTTCTCTTTCCTATATCCCTCTCTCTCCTGTACCCCTTCTCTTTCCTATATCCCTCTCTCTCCTGTACCCATTTTCTCTCTCTTTCTCTCTCCTGTACACCTTCTCTCTCTCTCTTTCTCTCTCTCTCCTGTACCCCTTCTCTCTCCTATATCCCTCTCTCTCCTGTACCCCTTCTCTCTCCTATATCCCTCTCTCTCCTGTACACCTCTCTCTCTTTCTCTCTCTCTCCTGTACCAATTCTCTCTCCTATATCCCTCTCTCTCCTGTACCCCTTCTCTCTCCTATATCCCTCTCTCTCCTGTACCCCTTCTCTCTCCTATATCCCTCTCTCTCCTGTACCCCTTCTCTCTCCTATATCCCTCTCTCTCCTGTACCCCTTCTCTCTGCTATATCCCTCTCTCTCCTGTACCCCTTCTCCTTCTCTCTCCTGTACCCCTTCTCTCTCCTATATCCTTCTCTCTCCTGTACCCCTTCTCTCTCCTATATCCTTCTCTCTCCTGTACCCCTTCTCTCTCCTATATCCTTCTCTCTCCTGTACCCCTTCTCTCTCCTATATCCTTCTCTCTCCTGTACCCCTTCTCTCTCTCTTTCTCTCTCCTGTACCCCTTCTCTCTCTCTTTCTCTCTCCTGTACCCCATCTCTTACTCTCTCCTGTACCCCATCTCTTACTCTCTCCAGTACACCTTCCTTCCCTCTCTCCCCTGTACCCCTTCTCTCCCTTGTACCCCTTCTCTCTCTCTCCCCTGTACCCCTTCTCTCTCTCTCCCCTGTACCCCTTTTCTCTCTCTCCCCTGTACCCCTTTTCTCTCTCTCCCCTGTACCCCTTTTCTCTCTCTCCCCTGTACCCCTTTTCTCTCTCTCCCCTGTACCCCTTTTCTCTCTCTCCCCTGTACCCCTTTTTCTCTCTCCCTGTACCCCTTTTCTCTCTCTCTCTCTCTCTCTCTCTCTCTCTCTCTCTCTCTCTCTCTCTCTCTCTCTCTCTCTCTCTCTCTCTCTCTCTCTCTCTCTCTCTCTCTCTCTCTCTCTCTCTCTCTCTCCAGTACACCTTCCTTCCTTCTCTCACCTGTACCCCTTCTCTCCCTCTCTCCCCTGTACCCCTTCTCTCCCTCTCTCCCCTGTACCCCTTCTCTCCCTCTCTCCCCTGTACCCCTTCTCTCTCTCTCTCTCTCCCCTGTACCCCTTTTCTCTCTCTCCCATACCCCTTCTCTCTCTCTTTCTCTCTCCTGTACCCCATCTCTCACTCTCTCCAGTACACCTTCCTTCCCTCTCTCCCCTGTACCCCTTCTCTCCCTCTCTCCCCTGTACCCATTCTCTCCCTCTCTCCCCTGTACCCCTTCCTTCCCTCTCTCCCCTGTATCCCTTCTCTCCCTCTCTCCCCTGTACCCCTTCTCTCTCTCTCTCCCCTGTACCCCTTTTCTCTCTCTCCCATACCCCTTCTCTCTCTCTTTCTCTCTCCTGTACCCCATCTCTCACTCTCTCCAGTACACCTTCCTTCCCTCTCTCCCCTGTACCCCTTCTCTCCCTCTCTCCCCTGTACCCCTTCTCTCCCTCTCTCCCCTGTACCCCTTCTCTCCCTCTCTCCCCTGTATCCCTTCTCTCCCTCTCTCCCCTGTACCCCTTCTCTCTCTCTCTCCCCTGTACCCCTTTTCTCTCTCTTCCATACCCCTTCTCTCTCGCTCTCTCTCTCTTTCAATTCAGTTGACTTTATTGACATGGCAAGTTCATTATTACTCACATTGTCAAAGTATACATATCAAAAAATAAAAATAAAATAAAAATATATATTTATATATAAATAAATGGTGGGGCCAACAGAAATAATAATAATAGTAGTAGTGGACATTGTAACGGCGTTCTTCGTTTGTTGAAAGAGAGTCGGACCGAAATGCAGCGTGGTTGTTACTCATGTTCTTTAATGACGAGAATGACGATACATGAAATAACTAAATAAATACAAAACAACAAAACGGAGCGTGAAACCTATTACAGCCTATCTGGTGAACACTACACAGAGACAGGAACAATCACCCACGAAACACAAAGTGAAACCCAGGCTACCTAAATACGGTTCCCCATCAGAGACAACAAGAATCACCTGACTCTGATTGAGAACCGCCTCAGGCAGCCAAGCCTATACTAGACACACCCCTAACCAACCACAATCCCAATGCCTACAAAAAACCCAATACGACAATACAATAACCCCATGTCACACCCTGGCCTGAACAAATAATTAAAGAAAACACAAAATACTAAGACCAAGGCGTGACAGACATGGGATTACCATTAACAACAACTACAAAAAACAATATTCATGAGAACAACAATACATTAAATCAATGGTAGTAGACCAGTGTCAACATGACTGAGAAGACACATGACATGGTATGAAAGACAAAACAAAACAAGTGGGGAAATATTATCGACATTACTTTGCACTTTTCACTGGCTGTCCCTCAGGTTGTGGCAGGAAGACACATATTTGGCTGCCAAAACTGCACATTTTGGCTTTTCACCCAATAAATATTCAATTTTTTCTTCAACTTTTATAGTTTCAAATTCTTTGTATTGAATTATAATTTTTTGAAAGAAATATTCTCTTAGGTCTGAGTAATTGTCACAGTGTAATAGGAAATGCAGCTCTGTCTCTACCTCTCCCCTGGAGCAGAGTGAGCACAGCCTGTCCTCTCTGGGCATCCAGGTTTGTCTGTGATGACCGGTCTCTATAGCCAGACTGTGCTCACTGAGTCTGTACCTAGTCAATGTTTTCCTCAGTTTTCTATCAGTCACAGTGGTCAGATAGTCTGCCACCATGTACTGTCTGTTTAGTGCCAAATAGCATTGAAGTTTACTTTGATTTCTTGTGGTGTCTTTCCAATAGGTGATATATTTTTATTTTTGTTTTGTGATGATTTGGTTGGGCCAGATTTTCTGAGTGCTGTCCTGAGGCTTTATGGGGTTGGTTTGGGTTGGTGAACTGAGCCTCAGAACCAGCTGGCTGAGTGGACTCTGCTATGGTTTCAACTCTTGACATTGTAGAGCTGTGTGATGGAATGTTTTGGGGTCACTGTTTTTTAGATGGTTTAAAAATTTGATGGCTCTTTTTTCTATTCGAATGAGGAGGGGGTATTGGCCCAATTCTGCTCTACATGCATTATTTTGAGTTTTTCTTGCAATAGTCTTGCAAAACTGCAGTATTTCAATTGGATGTTTGTCCCATTTGGTAAATTCATTATTAGGGATTGGACCCCATACTTCACTGCCATATAGAGCAATTGGTTCTATAACTGATTGAACAAGTTTGAGCCAGATTCTAATTGGAATTTCGATTTTGATGTTCATTTTAATGGCAAAGAATGCTCTTCTTGCTTTGTCTCTCAGCTCATTCACAGCCATGTGAAAGCTACCTGTGTTGCTGATACTTAGTCCTAGATATGTTTAGATTTTGACGTGTTCTAATAGAACTGTGTCCAAATGGAATTTATATTTGTCATCCTGATTTCCGTACCTTTTTTGGAATATCATTATATATATTTTTTTTAGGTTGACGGTCAGAGCCCAGGTCTGACAGAACCTGTAAAGATGACCTAGGTGCTGCTGTAACCTCTCTTTAGTGGGAGACAGCAGCACCAGGTCATCTGCGTACAGCAGACACTTGATTTCAGTATTACGTAGGATGATACCAGGTGCTGCCGATTCTTCTAATGTTTTTGCCAATTCATTAATGTAGATGTTAAATAGTGTTGGACTTATTGGGCACCCCTGTTTCACTCCCCGTCCCTGAGAGAAGAAGTCTGTTTGCTTGTTGCCAATTTTAATCGCACATTTGTTTTTAGTATATATTGATTTAATAAAATCATATGTTTTCCCTCCAATACCACTTTCTATTAGTTTATAAAAATACCTTTGTGCCAAGTTGAATCAAATGTTTTCTTGAAATTTACAAAACACGAGTAGATTTTGCCTTTACTTGTTTATCAATTAGAGTGTGGAGGGTGTAAATGTGGTCTGTTGTACAATAATTTTTTAGAAAGCCAATCTGGCTTCTGCTCAGGACGTTGTGTTCGTCAAGGAAATGGTGTAGTCTCCTATTTATGATACTGCAGAGAATCTTCCCCAAGTTGCTGTTAACGCAAATTCCTCTGTAATTATTTGGGTCAAATTTGTCTCATTTTTATAGATTGGTGTGATCAATCCCTGGTTCCAAATATCGGGGAAAATACCTGCAGTGAGGAATAATGTTGAAGAGTTTGAGTATAGCCAATTTGAATTTGTGGTCTGTATATTTGATCATTTAATTTAAAATACCATCAGCACCACAGGCCTTTTTGGGTTGGAGAGTGCATTGCTTTTCCAATAATTCTTCCTCTGTAATTGGGGTATCTACAGGATTCTGATAGTCATTGACTACTGATTCAAGAATTTGTCATTTTTCTTGTAGATTTTTTTATATTTTATTATTGCTGTAGAGGTTTGCCAAGTGATTTCTCCACATATCCCCATTTTGGAGAGCCAATTCCTCATGATGAGGTTTGTTTAATTTATTCCAATTCTCCCAGAAGTGGTTTGATTCTATGGATTCCTCAATTCCATCCATCTGATTTCTAATGTGCTGTTCCTTTTTGTTCTTAGGGTGTGTTTGTATTGCTTCAGTGTTTCCCCATATTGAAGGCGTGTATTTTTGTTGTCTGGTTCTCTGTGTTTTTGATTAGATATATTTCTCAATGACTTTCTTAGATTTTTTGCAATCATTATCAAACCATTTTTCATTATCTGTTATTTCTGGTTTCCTCTATGCTTCTTTAGATTAGCCAAGGAGCAAATTAATAGCTAATTTGTCAAATATAAAGTTTATGTTCCAAACGACGAAATGTACACCTTCATTGCTGAAGGAGAATGTTAAGGCTAAAATGTTGTTCAGGAGAGATTGTATTTTTTGGCTACTAATGGCTTTTTCTAGATGTCTGTACTGTTTGCACTCCATCTATAGGCCTGTTTAGTACCATGTCATTTATTTGGCCGTGATGCTTCATGGTTGGGTTCTGCTCTTCTCAGATACACTGTGATTTTACTGTGGTCTGAGAGAGGTGTTAGTCGGCTGACTGTGAAGGCTCTGAGAGTGGTGTTAGTGGGCTGACTGTGAAGGCTCTGAGAGAGGTGTTAGTGGGCTGACTGTGAAGGCTCTGAGAGAGGTGTTAGTGGGCTGACTGTGAAGGCTCTGAGAGAGGTGTTAGTGGGCTGACTGTGGAGGCTCTGAGAGAGGTGTTAGTGGGCTGACTGTGAAGGCTCTGAGAGAGGTGTTAGTGGGCTGACTGTGAAGGCTCTGAGAGAGATGTTAGTGGGCTGACTGTGAAGGCTCTGAGAGAGGTGTTAGTGGGCTGACTGTGAAGGCTCTGAGAGAGGTGTTAGTGGGCTGACTGTGGAGGCTCTGAGAGAGGTGTTAGTGGGCTGACTGTGAAGGCTCTGAGAGAGGTGTTAGTGGGCTGACTGTGAAGGCTCTGAGAGAGGTGTTAGTGGGCTGACTGTGAAGGCTCTGAGAGAGGTGTTAGTGGGCTGACTGTGAAGGCTCTGAGATAGGTGTTAGTGGGCTGACTGTGGAGGCTCTGAGAGACTCTGGGTTTAGGTCGGTGAGGAATTAGTCTACAGTGCTGCTGCCAAGGGATGAGGTGTAGGTCTCTCTCTCTCTCTCTCTCTCTCGTCTCTCTCTCTCTCTCTCTCTCTCGTACCCATTCTCTCTCTCTCTCTCTCTCGTACCCATTCTCTCTCTCGTACCCATTCTCTCTCGTACCCTCTCTCTCTCTCTCTCTCTCTCTCTCTCTCTCTCGTACCCTCTCTCTCTCTCTCTCTCTCGTACCCTCTCTCTCTCTCTCTCTCTCGTACCCTCTCTCTCTCTCTCTCTCGTACCCTCTCTCTCTCTCCCTCTCTCTCTCTCTCTCTCTCGTACCCTCTCTCTCTCTCTCTCTCTCTCTCTCTCTCGTACCCTCTCTCTCTCTCTCTCTCTCTCTCTCGTACCCTCTCTCTCTCTCTCTCTCTCTCTCTCTCTCTCTCTCTCTCTCTCTCTCTCTCTCTCTCTCTCTCTCTCTCTCTCTCTCTCTCTCTCTCTCTCTCTCTCTCTCTCTCTCTCTCTCTCTCTCTCTCTCTCTCTCTCTCTGATCATTTTACTTCTCTACCGTTCGTATGAAACAGTATCATATCTTTTCTGAATTTTCTCCATATTGTGTAACTTTCCCTTTATTCCACTAGCCCACTTCAGCAGCCATAGGTCTTACACTGACTCTGTGAGGATATGTAGGCTTTAGGTCAAAGGTAACCATGTAGAGAAACAGCCATATTCATCTATCCCTGCCTCAGGCCTGAGAACATCATGGCTGTGGATGGTGAGCCGTAATGGCTACCCCACTGCCGGCAGTTTCTCCTCCCACACTACAGAGTATAATGGATACATCCCCAGCTCTCAGACAGCGGCTCAGTTATGGGGACCCTTTTAATACTCTTAATGTAATCAGATTCATTCAATTACAAAGCCCCAAACACTTCACTGTGTGCATTAATATAGATGAAGGTTTGCAAACACAGCACTGCAGCCAGCTGTGGTGAAATGACTCATTTTCAGTTCTGTTTTAGCAAAGAAGAATAAATGTTTGTGAATGTTCTCTTGGCTTTATTTGAATGTTTGCTGTTTTCATCAGTCTGTTTTGAAAGCTCCATTCTTATTTAAATGTGTATTCATTCCTCTATTTTGGCTGTCAAGTGTGTGTGTCTCTGTGTCTAGCTGTGTTTAGAGACATGCTGGGTTATTGTTCAGTGATGCCTGGTTACTCTGTTCTGTCCAACAGTAAAGGAAATCTAGCAAGTCATCTCTTTCCCCCCTTCTATCTGTCTCGCATCTTTAGTGAGATAAAAAGAAAGAACGACAGAGAGACCATAAGAGAGACAAATGATCATTTAAGTGATTGCACTGTCGCCAAGGTTTCTGTTTTCATGGCAGCAGGTTTCTGCTCCCACTGTTGTTTGGGGGTCAAAGGTTATGGTAACACTTTCACACACACACACACACACACACACACACACACACACACACACACACACACACACACACACACACACACACACACACACACACACACACACACACACACACACACACACACACACACACACACACACACACACACACACACAGAGAGAGGAGCCAGTCATTATGGCTGGTACAGTAGCATGTCTCTGACACAGAGAGAGAGGAGACAGTCATTATGGCTGGTACAGTAGCATGTCTCCGACACAGAGAGAGAGGAGACAGTCATTATGGCTGGTACAGTAGCATGTCTCTGACACAGAGAGAGAGGAGACAGTCATTATGGCTGGTACAGTAGCATGTCTCTGACACAGAGAGAGAGGAGACAGTCATTATGGCTGGTACAGTAGCATGTCTCTGACACAGAGAGAGAGGAGACAGTCAATATGGCTGGTACAGTAGCATATCTCTGACACACAGAGAGAGAGAGAGAGAGGATACAGTCATTATGGCTGGTACAGTAGCGTGTCTCTGGCACAGAGGAGCCAGTCATTATGGCTGGTACAGTAGCATGTCTCT
Source organism: Oncorhynchus gorbuscha (assembly GCF_021184085.1). Lineage (NCBI taxonomy): Eukaryota > Metazoa > Chordata > Actinopteri > Salmoniformes > Salmonidae > Oncorhynchus > Oncorhynchus gorbuscha. Next base: position 11,469,209 of record NC_060188.1, on the reverse strand, counting down.
GACACAGAGAGAGAGGAGACAGTCATTATGGCTGGTACAGTAGCATGTCTCCGACACAGAGAGAGAGGAGACAGTCATTATGGCTGGTACAGTAGCATGTCTCTGACACAGAGAGAGAGGAGACAGTCATTATGGCTGGTACAGTAGCATGTCTCTGACACAGAGAGAGAGGAGACAGTCATTATGGCTGGTACAGTAGCATGTCTCTGACACAGAGAGAGAGGAGACAGTCAATATGGCTGGTACAGTAGCATATCTCTGACACACAGAGAGAGAGAGAGAGAGGATACAGTCATTATGGCTGGTACAGTAGCGTGTCTCTGGCACAGAGGAGCCAGTCATTATGGCTGGTACAATAGCATGTCTCTGACACAGAGAGAGAGGAGACAGTCATTATGGCTGGTACAGTAGCATGTCTCTGACACAGAGAGAGAGGAGACAGTCATTATGGCTGGTACAGTAGCATGTCTCTGACACAGAGAGAGAGGAGACAGTCAATATGGCTGGTACAGTAGCATGTCTCTGACACAGAGAGAGAGTAGACAGTCATTATGGCTGGTACAGTAGCATGTCTCTGACACAGAGAGAGAGGAGACAGTCAATATGGCTGGTACAGTAGCATATCTCTGACACACAGAGAGAGAGAGAGAGAGAGGA
>NC_060188.1:11381052-11466052 GCF_021184085.1 Oncorhynchus gorbuscha | reverse complement strand
GAGAGGAGACAGTCATTATGGCTGGTACAGTAGTGTGTCTCTGACACAGAGAGAGGAGACAGTCAATATGGCTGGTACAGTAGCGTGTCTCTGGCACACAGAGAGAGAGAGAGGAGACAGTCATTATGGCTGGTACAGTAGCGTGTCTCTGGCACACAGAGACAGAGAGAGGAGACAGTCATTATGGCTGGTACAGTAGCGTGTCTCTGACACAGAGGAGACAGTCATTATGGCTTGTACAGTAGCGTGTCTCTGACACAGAGGAGACAGTCATTATGGCTGGTACAGTAGCGTGTCTCTGGCACACAGAGAGAGAGAGGAGACAGTCATTATGGCTGGTACAGTAGCGTGTCTCTGGCACACAGAGACAGAGAGAGGAGACAGTCATTATGGCTGGTACAGTAGCGTGTCTCTGACACAGAGGAGACAGTCATTATGGCTTGTACAGTAGCGTGTCTCTGACACAGAGGAGACAGTCATTATGGCTGGTACAGTAGCGTGTCTCTGGCACACAGAGAGAGAGAGAGGAGACAGTCATTATGGCTGGTACAGTAGCGTGTCTCCGGCACACAGAGACAGAGAGAGGAGACAGTCATTATGGCTGGTACAGTAGCGTGTCTCTGACACAGAGGAGACAGTCATTATGGCTTGTATAGTAGCGTGTCTCTGACACAGAGGAGACAGTCATTATGGCTGGTACAGTAGCGTGTCTCTGGCACACAGAGAGAGAGAGAGGAGACAGTCATTATGGCTGGTACAGTAGCGTGTCTCTGGCACACAGAGACAGAGAGAGGAGACAGTCATTATGGCTGGTACAGTAGCGTGTCTCTGACACAGAGGAGACAGTCATTATGGCTTGTACAGTAGCGTGTCTCTGACACAGAGGAGACAGTCATTATGGCTGGTACAGTAGCGTGTCTCTGGCACACAGAGAGAGAGAGAGGAGACAGTCATTATGGCTGGTACAGTAGCGTGTCTCTGGCACTCAGAGACAGAGAGAGGAGACAGTCATTATGGCTGGTACAGTAGCGTGTCTCTGACACAGAGGAGACAGTCATTATGGCTGGTACAGTAGCGTGTCTCTGACACAGAGGAGACAGTCATTATGGCTGGTACAGTAGCGTGTCTCTGGCACACAGAGACAGAGAGAGGAGACAGTCATTATGGCTTGTACAGTAGCGTGTCTCTGACACAGAGGAGACAGTCATTATGGCTGGTACAGTAGCGTGTCTCTGGCACACAGAGAGAGAGAGAGAGGGACAGACATTATGGCTGGTACAGTAGCGTGTCTCTGGCACAGAGGAGACAGTCATTATGGCTGGTACAGTAGCGTGTCTCTGGCACAGAGGAGACAGTCATTATGGCTGGTACAGTAGCGTGTCTCTGACACAGAGGAGACAGTCATTATGGCTGGTACAGTAGCGTGTCTCTGGCACACAGAGAGAGAGAGAGGAGACAGTCATTATGGCTGGTACAGTAGCGTGTCTCTGACACAGAGGAGACAGTCATTATGGCTGGTACAGTAGCGTGTCTCTGGCACACAGAGAGAGAGAGAGGGACAGTCATTATGGCTGGTACAGTAGCGTGTCTCTGACACAGAGGAGACAGTCATTATGGCTGGTACAGTAGCGTGTCTCTGGCACACAGAGAGAGAGAGAGGGACAGTCATTATGGCTGGTACAGTAGCATATCTCTGGCACACAGAGAGAGACAGTCATTATGGTTGGTACAGTAGCGTGTCTCTGGCACACAGAGAGAGAGAGAGGGACAGTCATTATGGCTGGTACAGTAGCGTGTCTCTGACACAGAGGAGACAGTCATTATGGCTGGTACAGTAGCGTGTCTCTGGCACACAGAGAGAGAGAGAGGGACAGTCATTATGGCTGGTACAGTAGCATATCTCTGGCACACAGAGAGAGACAGTCATTATGGCTGGTACAGTAGCGTGTCTCTGGCACACAGAGAGAGAGAGAGGGACAGAGTGCGGAGGTCAGGATCGGATCAGCTATCAAAAAGATAGATTAAGAGTTAGATGAACTTGGATTTTTTGTTTGGAACACATGCTGGATTCTACCCTCTACACAACATAACCCCTACTTCAAGTCAAAACTTAAAACCTACAACCTGATTTTAGACGGAATTGCGGAATCACCTGGAAGGTTCACAACTACCAAGGATTTTTACTCTATACAGCAAATTCTCTGGAGAACAGCAGAGACCTGAGAACACCATCCAACCTGGAACTGAGTGAGTAGTGTTTGGTCTGAAACTATATCTTATTTCCAAAAGCCAAGAAGAAAAATACACAACATTACTTTGTAAGGACTGAATTCTGGCAAAATTCTGCCAAGCCTGATTGATACAGCTTCAACTAGCACTGACGTGTCAAGTGAGAGGTGTCAAAGCCCATTAGCCCAACAATGGCAGGAGAGTCACACAGTCTACCCCAACCAAATGGAGAGGCCTTATAAGCTGCCTCCCGCTGTTCAGAGGTAATTAAAATACAGTACCCTTTGCATGTAAAGAATAATAAGGCAAGATAAGATTACAAAATGAAGCTCCTTATGGAAAATCAAGAGACACTTTTGGCTGACTATTACAAAAATGGGAACATCAGCAACCTTATCTTCCACACAAACCATCCCCTGGCATGGCACAGTGCTATATTAGCACACTACCCCTCTGTTACGAGAGGGGGGATTAACGAGGGGTGGAAACTCAGAATACTAGACAACGAGGACTCTGAGTCAAGTAATATAAATATCTATAAGTCCGGAACAGTGATGGTACAGAGTAACCCCAAACAGTTTCAGCTGGACTTTCACCTAATCAAAGAATTAGCCCAACAGGAGAAGCTCTCCCTTGATAAAGATACCCCCACCCCGAGCGGGTCAAACCAGACCTCTTCATTATGTAACACCACAGACGAGCAACCCCCAGAGGAGAGTCAACCTCCCAGCACAGACTACCACTCCCTCATTGAAATGAAGGACAAATTCACCCAGCTGGAGGTAAGACAGGTGGAGCTGGAACAGCAGGTGATTACACTTCAGTCAGCACAGACCCAGACAACAGTCCAGCACAACAACACCCCCTTAAACAGACCCGGAGAGCTGGAGGTGGAGAGAGACATATCTGCACTCTGGACTGTGGTGAGACAACTTCAACAGGAGAAAGAGCAGAATCAGGAGAAGAACAGAGCATTAGAGGAGAGGATCAGACTGCTGGTGGAGGAGAGGTTGAGGGGGATGGAGGAGAGGGTGAGGGGGACGGAGGAGAGGTTGAGGGGGACGGCGTGTGACAGAGAACAACCCACTAGAGAGGTGGCCACCCCCACAGAGAAGCCAGCAGAACAGCCCACCTCAGCACCTGACAAAAGTTTCGACACCACAGCAGAACAGTCCACACCAGACCCTGACCATAGTCGACATCACAGCAGAACAGACAAATGAAGAACCACAAGCCCAGCGGCTCTCACCCCCTCTGAGCACCCCCCCTGTCAGCCACCCTGATAGCCCTTCTGACAACCCCCTCACACCCACTGAGGACAAACACAAGACATAGATTGTACTACTTATGGACTCAAATGGGAAATATATAGAAGAAAAAAAACTTTTTCCCAAACATAGTGTGTCTAAACTCTGGTGTCCAAACACCCAGCGCGCCCTAGACCTTCTGTCTGAGGACCACCTAGAGTCACCCAGCCACATAATAATACACACAGGCACAAACGACCTGAGAGCACAGCAGGAAAGGGTGGCCACAGCACTGAAGGGAGTGATTGAAAAGGCTTCTTCAACTTTCCCCAACGCACAAGTGGTTATCTCCACCCTGCTACCACGAAAAGACTTCCACCCTGCCACAATACAGCGGGTAAACGCAAGTATTTCCCGTGACTGTGCCTCAAAACCAAATGTTTTCCTGGCCCACCACTCCATCCTGGACTTGAACAGCCTCTATGACCAGGTCCACCTCTACAAGGCAGCAGTGCCCACCTTTGCCAGGACTCTAAAGGACATCGCTCTCAAACGTATCCCCAACACTTCACACAGGAGCAACAGATCAATAGACTCCCCACCCAGACCAGCAAGACACCCTCCCAGATCTGCAGGACCCCCCCCTGGACCTACACATAGAGGACCCACGCCAAGAGGAATTACATCCAGACCACAGTACACCCAGACACATCCACACCCCCACCCCAACCAATCAACACCCCCCATGTCAACCATGCCCACACCCCATTTAGGCCCCCTCAGATCAGACCTATGCCACTCCTGCCCACCCCATGCACCCCACCCCCGCAAAGAGGGCCTCAACATGGAAGCCACACATATGCCCAGGTAGTGAGCGGGCAAACAGTCCCAAACCCCACTCTCACACTCGCCCAAGCCAATGGCATGTACCAGATGCTCAGCAGGCTCTGCTCACACTTACTGGCCTGAGGCCAAACCACGACCAACAACATTGGACACTCTATGGAACAAAAAGCCTTCACTATATTATCCTGGAATATCCAAGGCCTGAGGTCATCTGCCTTTGGCCTAAAGAGCAGAAACCCGGACTTCACCAAAGAAATCGGTAATACAGACATTGTCATCCTGCAGGAAACCTGGTATAGAGGAGACGGACCCACTGGTTGCCCTCTAGGTTACAGAGAGCTGGTAGTCCCATCCACCAAACTACCAGGTGTGAAACAGGGAAGGGACTCAGGGGGGTATGCTAATTTGGTATAGAGCAGACCTAACTCAGTCCATTAAATTAATCAAAACAGGAACATTCTACATTTGGCTAGAAATTCAAAAGGAAAAAGGCCTGTGGTGTCGATGGTATCCTCAATGAAATGATCAAATATACAGACAACAAATTCCAATTGGCTATACTAAAACTCTTTAACATCATACTTAGCTCTGGCATCTTCCCCAATATTTGGAACCAAGGACTGATCACCCCAATCCACAAAAGTGGAGACAATTTTGACCCCAATAACTACCGTGGAATATGTGTCAACAGTAACCTTGGGAAAATCCTCTGCATTATTATTAACAGCAGACTCGTACATTTCCTCAATGAAAACAATGTACTGAGCAAATGTCAAATTGGATTTTTACCGAATTACTGTACAACAGACCATGTATTCACCCTGCACACCCTAATTGACAACCAAACAAACCAAAACAAAGGCAAAGTCTTCTCATGCTTTGTTGATTTCAAAAAAGCCTTCGACTCAATCTGGCATGAGGGTCTGCTATACAAACTGATGGAAAGTGGTGTTGGGGGTAAAACATATGACATTATAAAATCCATGTACACAAACAACAAGTGTGCGGTTAAAATTGGCAAAAAAACCCACACATTTCTTCACACAGGGTCGTGGGGTTAGACAGGGATGCAGCTTAAGCCCCACCCTCTTCAACGAATTGGCGCGGGCACTAGAAAAGTCTGCAGCACCCGGCCTCCCCCTGCTAGAATCCGAAGTCAAATGTCTGCTGTTTGCTGATGATCTGGTGCTTCTGTCACCAACCAAGGAGGGCCTACAGCAGCACCTAGATCTTATGCACAGATTCTGTCAGACCTGGGCCCTGACAGTAAATCTCAGTAAGACCAAAATAATGGTGTTCCAAAAAGAGTCCAGTCACCAGGACCACAAATACAAATTCCATCTAGACACTGTTGCCCTAGAGCACACAAAAAAACTATACATACCTTGGCCTAAACATCAGCGCCACAGGTAACTTCCACAAAGCTGTGAACGATCTGAGAGACAAGGCAAGAAGGGCACTCTATGCCATCAAAAGGTCTGGGGTCCGCTCACCAACCAAGACTTCACAAAATGAGACAAACACCAAATTGAGACTGCACGCAGAATTCTGCAAAAATATCCTCCGTGTACAACATAGAACACCAAATAATGCCTGCAGAGCAGAATTAGGCCGATACCCACTAATTATCCAAATCCAGAAAAGAGCCATTAAATTCTACAACCACCTAAAAGGAAGTGATTCCCAAACCTTCCATAACAAGGCCATCACCTACAGAGAGATGAACCTGGAGAAGAGTCCCCTAAGCAAGCTGGTCCTGGGGCTCTGTTCACAAACACACCCTACAGAGCCCCAGGACAACAGCACAATTAGACCCAACCAAATCATGAGAAAAACAAAAAGATAATTACTTAACACATTGGAAAGAATTAACAAAAAACAGAGCAAACTAGAATGCTATTTGGCCCTACACAGAGAGTACACAGCGGCAGAATACCTGACCACTGTGACTGACCCAAAATTAAGGAAAGCTTTGACTATGTACAGACTCAGTGAGCATAGCCTTGCTATTGAGAAAGGCCGCCGTAGGCAGACATGGCTCTCAAGAGAAGACAGGCTGTGCTCACTGCCCACAAAATGAGGTGGAAACTGAGCTGCACTTCCTAACCCCTGCCCAATGTATGACCATATTAGAGAGACATATTTCCCCCAGATTACACAGATCCACAAAGAATTCGAAAACAAATCCAATTTTGAAAAACTCCCATATCTTTGGGTGAAATTCCACAGTGTGCCATCACAGCAGCAAGATTTGTGACCTGTTGCCACGAGAAAAGGGCAACCAGTGAAGTGAAGAACAAACACCATTGTAAATACAACCCATATTTATGCTTATTCATTTTATCTTGTGTCATTTAACTATTTGTACATTGTATATATATATATATAATATGACATTTGTAATGTCTTTACTGTTTTTAAACTTCTGTATGTTTAATGTTTACTGTTCATTTTTGTTGTTTTTCACTTTATATATTCACTTTGTATGTTGTCTACCTCACTTGCTTTGGCAATGTTAACACATGTTTCCCATGCCAATAAAGCCCTTGACTTGACTTGAATTGAGAGAGAGAGAGAATTGAGAGAGAGAGAGAGAGAGAGAGAGAGAGAGAGAGAGAGAGAGAGAGAGAGAGAGAGAAGGAAAGAGATGGAGGAGAAAGGGACAGTCCTGAGAGAGAGAGAGAAGGAAAGAGATGGAGGAGAAAGGGACAGTCCTGAGAGAGAGAGAGAAGGAAAGAGATGGAGGAGAAAGGGACAGTCCTGAGAGAGAGAGAGAGAGAGAGAGAGAGAGAGAGAGAGAGAGAGAGAGAGAGAGAGATCGAAAGAGAGAGAGATCGGGAGGAACAGAGATCGAGAGAGAGAGATCGAGAGAGAGAGAGAGAGATCGAGAGAGAGAGATAGAGAGAGAGAGAGAGAGAGAGAGAGAGAGAGAGAGAGAGAGAGAGAGAGAGAGAGAGAGAGAGAGAGAGAGAGAGAGATCGGAAGAGAGAGAGATCGGGAGGAACAGAGATCGAGAGAGAGAGAGAGAGAGAGAGAGAGAAAGAGAGAGAGAGAGAGAGAGAGAGAGAGAGAGAGAGAGAGAGAGAGAGAGACTTTGACTTTTGGTCTTTCTTTATTGAAACATTCTCAATTCATTTAAAACTCACCCCCACTCCTAAAATAAAAATAACAAACTGCATACAAATAATACCTTTATCTAAATGATACAAATCACCATACACAAAAACCCTCTCCTACAACCGTATATCCAAAACATCTTCCCCAGCAATACAGACAGCCCCCCCAACACACCATATCTCCTCAAACATCTCCACACATTTGATCATTTTATAGAACTCAAACTCAACCCTAAGGCACGCAGAGACCATCCCATTAAACAGTAGTAAAGGGTCTGTTATCCCCCCACCTTTGACCCTGTTCCTCCTTGTTAGCCAAATAGCTAACTTTGCCTGAGCAAACAGAAAATTCAACAAAACACATTTTTCTTTCTCCTTACTCGAATACCTGTATCCCATTATAAACATCCCAACATCCCAACAGCAAAAACCACGCCCAACAGAGACATTAATGGCATTAACCTGGTGCACACAGAAAACACATGAATTACAGTTTCTTTCATTTGACAGAAAGGACACCCCTGCCCAATTCCCGGATCAACCCATGCCAACCAGCTGTTAGTGGCCAGGGCTCCATGAAGAACCCTCCACTGGAGGTCCCCTGACCTCTTTGGTACTGGGGGTTTGTAGAGCGCCCTCCATCTAAAACCCACCATACTCTCCGCCCACATACCCCCTGCCACTGATGTGCCTTCACTCCTGTTAGGCTTCTAATGCTCCTCACCTTAACGCAGAGGTTGTAGAGGGCTTTACCTCCCACCCCCTCAAACTCCCCAGGCTCGGAGTGTTAAAATCTAACAAGTCCTCCAGACCCCCTTGCCAGTCTCCAGTCTCTGCCGTCACCTGCAGTGGCGGGAACATTGGTGGCCCCTCTCCTTTGGCCTCTCAAACACCCCCTTACCGGCTCAGACAGTGCCTCCTGGACCTCCTCCAGGAATCTCTCCAGCAGCCTAAGAGACGTTATTCCTGTTTGTTGCGCCAAGACCTCCGGAGTTTTCCACCCCTCCTCTCCCAGCAGTCTCAGGTCACCCAGCCTTTGTAAACCCCCTGCCATCAGTTGCCTCTGCAGGGTGGCCGACTGAACCGATCTCAAAGGGATGGCTGGGTTGTGGAAGATGGGCTCCTCCCACACCCACTGCCCAGGCTCCACACCCCCTTCTCGTGTGGGCCTTAAGCAGCTGCCAGGCCCTCAGCACCGCAGAGTAAAACTCTGAGAGACCTGCTGTACTCAGCCTCTCCAGCTTCATGAGGAACAGCTGCCGGTCCAACCCTAATCCGCCAGCTCTCCTCAGCAGCGCATGCTGGTTCCCTCCAGCCAACATCAGTGTGGTACAGCAGTCTCTGCACCGCCTTTAGTCGGAAAGCAGCCATCCTGCTCTCCAGTTCCACCAGGCCCTGTCCTCCTTCGTGGATGGTCATGTACAAAACTGCTGCCTTCAGCCAGTGATGTCCCGACCAAAAAAAGTCCACCAGCTTGCGTTGCAGGTCTGCAAGCAGACCAGCGGGGGTTGAGGACAGCCAGTTTATGCCACAAGGAAGATGCCACCAGGTTGTTGATTATCAGCACCCTCCCTCTATATGACACTTGGGACAGGAGCCACCTCCACCTGGCCAGTCTTGACACCACTGCCTGTGTCAGCCCCTCCCAGTTCTTGCTGACCCACCTCTCCGAGCCCAGGTACACCCCCAACACTTTAAGCCCTTCACAACCCCACTGCAAACCCCCTGGAAGCAGAGGAGGAGCCCTATCCCCCATGCCCCACATAACAGAGCTTTGCTCTTTCCCCAGTTTACCTTAGCTGATGAAGCTCCCTCATACACCTTCAGACTGGTCTCTAGTTCCTGCATATCTTGCCCATCCCTGACCATCACAGAAACATCATCTGCATATGCTGAGACTGCAATTCCTGTCACCACATCCATGCCTGTCCAGCACACTCCCCGCAGTCTCCTGCGTAGCAGTCCTAAAAAAGGCTCAATGGCTAGTGTGTACAACTGCCCAGATAGAGGGCATCCTTGTCTAATGCCCCGTCTCACCCAGACTGGCCTACTGAGCCCCCCTCCCACCTTAACCATACATGACGCCCCAGCATACAACAGCTTCACACAGGTCACAAAACTCTTCCCAAACCCAAACACAGACATCACATTAAACAGATACTCATGATCCACTCTATCAAAAGCCTTCTCTTGATCTAAAGAGACCAGTCCAAAGTTCACATTAGAACCTCTCGACAAGTCCAACTTGTCCCTAATCAAGAACAAGTTGTCCGTGATTGAGCGTTCCGGTACACAATATGTCTGGTCCTTGTGTATTATAGAGTCCAGATGGGACTTCAGTCTGTTAGAGAGGACCTTGGCAAAAATATTGTAGTCCGCACAGAGTAATGCCACAGGCCTCCAGTTCTTAAGTTCACACAAGTCCCCTTTTTTGGGCAGGAGAGTCAGAGCCGCCCGACGGCAGCTCATCGGCAACTCTCCTACAACACGCAAAATAAATCTTATCCAATTGTTCCCCAGAATTTTTTGTAAAATTCCACTGGAAGTCCATTGACCCCGGGTGCACGACCGGGGGACATCTGGGTTACTGCCTCTGCCAGTTCATGTGACAACAGAGGAATGTCCATTTCATCCCTCTGTGCCCGAGAGAGCTTAGGGAGTCCTGCGAACAAGACCTGAGCACACATAGGATCACACATTTCTGCCCTATACAATTCAGTATAAAACTCCACAGTCCGCTCCCGCATCTCCCCCACCACAGAGGTCACCCGCCCATCAGACAGCCGTAGACAATGCATACCCTTGGCTTCACTGCTCTGTCTTTCCAAACCAAAGAAGAAGGAGCTGGGAGCATCCATCTCCTTGAGCATGGAGAACCTAGCTCTTACAAGTGCTCCCTTTGCTTTAACCTGGAAAAAACTGCCCAGGTCCCTACGTAATTCGGCTAAGTTAGCCTGGAGGCCTACATTGCCTTGCCCCACCATCTCTACCTCCATCTCACTAATACACCGCTCTAGTTCCCCCAATACTCTCCCAGCCTCTGAGGATGAGAGAGCTGTGTACTGTTGACAGAAAAGCCAAATTTGCACTTTCCCCACATCCCACCACTGACTCAGAGACTCATACTCCTCTCTTCGCTGTCCCCATCTTTCCCAAAAAGTCTGGAAACCTGAGCAAAAAGTGGCATCTTGTAAGAGCTTTACATTGAACTTCCAATAAGATGCCTGCCGGGGCCCTGGTGAAATAGACAGCCGAGCCATGGTTATGTGGTGATCCGAAAACCCCACTGCGAGAATGGTAGCACCCAGCAGCCTATTGCTCTGATTCCTGGACATGTAAAAACGATCAAGTCGAGCTGCACTCACCCTAGCCCCAAAAACCTTCACCCACGTATACTGTCTTGTGTTTGGATGTTTAGTTCTCCAAACATCCACTAGGTCAAACTGATTAAAGATGTCCCTTAACACTCCCACTGACACTGAATGAGGCTCTTCCCCATTTCTGTCTTTTGTAAAATCCATTGTACAGTTCCAGTCACCTCCTATCACCAGCGTCTCCTCAGGCGCTACTTGTGAGAGTTCCTGTCTAAGACTCCCAAATAGAACCCCTCTTTCTCTCCCTGTGTTAGGCGCATACACATTTATGAAGACAAAACACATGTTGTTAATTTCTGCTTTAACAACAAGCAACCTACCACCTCCTTTGAGGAGCAAATTTTTACAGCCAGACCCGGTGCAAAAAGGACTGCCACCCCTGCACTAAGATTTGTCCCATGGCTCAACACACTTGCCCCTTTCCACCAGAGCCCCCAATCAACTTCATTCACCACATCACTATGCGTCTCCTGCAGAAACAACACCTGTACTTTTTTTTGTTTTACATATTCACTCAACACACTCCTCTTTCCCGCATCTCTGGCGCCATTTATATTGAGCGAGCCTACCCGAAGAGTCTCCATAAGAAGTGGGAGAAAAGCCAGCAGAGAAATAGACCAATAGCAATGCTCAAAAAGCCCCAGTGTCAGTAAGAAATTAAACATTTAAACAGTGTCTGAAGGTAAACCTTTACGCACTGTTGTGACCCACTTCCTCAACCTAAACCGTTTCCTGGGTGAGAGGACACCATGCCCCTCATTTGTCATAGCATGTTGTACTGATCTTACAAACTTTCTAGGATCAGGAAAAAAGCCTCAAGATTAACTTTTTTCCCCTTAGTCTTATTCAGGAACCTTGTCAGTTCTCTCAACGTGTACTTAGACCCCTCTGGTTGACTGGCTGTCAGCTCCGGGCCAATTGAAGAGGAGTCTGAAAAAAATAACTCCTCATCCTCTTCCTCAGACTCACTTTCCTCCTCTTCTCTATCTCCCACCCTGACCACCTGCCCTTTCTCTCTGGTTAGGGCCTCACCCACAGCAACAGGCAACATTTCCATGGTGCCTTTGTCCACACCCTTTTTCTTTTTCCTCTTGACACCCTCCTCCTCCCCCCCTAATCTCTTACACTTCCCCACTATACTCTCCTCATCCACTAGAATAACCTGACTAGACGCAATATCATCTGCACCACCCTCCATAGCATGACTAGGGCCAGCATCATCTGCACCACCCTCCATAGCATGTCTAGGCCCAGCCTCAGCTACCCCATCATCTCTAGCCTGACTAGACCCAGCCTCTGCTTCTCCACCATCTCTAGCCTGACTAGACCCAGCCTCTACTACCCTACCATCTCTAGCCTGACTAGACCCAGCCTCTGCTTCTCCACCATCTCTAGCCTGACTAGACCCAGCCTCATCTACACCACCATCTCTAGACTGACTAGGCCCAGCCTCTGCTGTCTGCCTCTCCTTACCCCCTGCCTTTTGACCTCGATTTCCCCCCTTGCGCTCGTACCCTCCCCTTGTCTATGGCCTTTATGTGGGCACGCAAAGCTCTTGTGCCCCAAATCCCCACATTCAAAACACCGTAGACTATCTGTGCTGGCAAAACCTGCATAGAGCCCCTCCCCATGCCTCACTTTAAAATGCACATTTAGCTGTTGCTCATTATTGTTCAGAAACATAAACACTTGCCTCCTGAACGAAACAACGTGCTTAACGGCATCTGCCTGAAAGTACACGGAAACCGCTAGTAAACTTACCAAAACGACTCAGCTCTTTCCTAATTTGATCATCCGTAATAAACGGAGCCAAATTTGCCACTACAACTCTTGTTGAAGGGGTAGAGAGAGGTGAAATTGACACCAACACATCCCTTACAAATATTCCGCTAGCAATTAGCCTACCGACCAAATTAGCCCTTTTCATGAACACAACCACAGCTTTGTTCATTCTAGAAGCAGAATGTATAAACTTAGCTCCTACCTGTTCACCGACCGCGAGCAGAACCTCCTCCACCTTAACTCCGTTCTCAGGAACACACCTGAACCCATGCTGTATAGACAGCGTCTCCTGCGCGCTAGGCTGAGAAGCCATTGCGCACACTAGACCTCCCAACCCCCAGGAACGTTACTCTGTCCTCTTCCACCCTAACTTGGAAAAAAAAAACCTTTGGATACCGCTAAAAACAAATATTGCATTAACCCTCCACCATAGAAAATAACATGTAAAGAAAATAATAGAATCAAGAAAGTTAGTTAGGATAAAGCTTTCCACACCAAACACTCAAACTCCAAAAACACCCAGCATGCACCGAGAGAGAGAGAGAGAGAGAGAAAGAGAGAGAGAAGGAAAGAGATGGAGAAAGGGACAGTCCTGAGAGAGAGAGAGAGAGAGAGAGAGAGAGAGAGAGAGAGAGAGAGAGAGAGAGAGAGAGAGAGAGAGAGAGAGAGAGAGAGAGAGAGAGAGAGAGAGAGAGAGAGAGAGAGAGAGAGAGGACAGTCCTGAGAGAGGGAGAGAGAGAGAGAGAGAGAGAGAGGGACAGAGAGAGAGAGAGAGAGAGAGAGAGAGAGAGAGAGAGAGAGAGAGAGAGAGAGAGAGAGAGAGAGAGAGAGAGAGAGAGAGAGAGAGAGAGATGGAGAAAGGGACCGTCCTGAGAGAGAGAGAAGGAAAGAGATGGAGAAAGGGACCGTCCTGAGAGAGAGAGAAGGAAAGAGATGGAGAAAGGGACAGACCTGAGAGAGAGAGGGAGAGAGAGAGGGAGAGAGAGAGAGAAGGAAAGAGATGGAGAAAGGGACAGTCCTGAGAGAGGGAGAGAGAGAGAGGGAGAGAGAGAGAGAAGGAAAGAGATGGAGGAGAAAGGGACAGTCCTGAGAGAGGGAGAGAGAGAGAGAGAGAGAGAGAGAGAGAGAGAGAGAGAGAGAGAGAGATCAGAGAGAGAGAGAGAGAGAGAGAGAGAGAGAGAGAGAGAGAGAAGGAAGGAAGGAAGGATGGAAAGAGATGGAGGAGAAAGGGACAGTCCTGAGAGAGGGAGAGAAGGAAATAAATGGAGAAAGAATAGAAAGAAACAGAGCGAGACAATCAAAGTAAACAGTGATGAGGGAAGGAGAGTGTAGTGTCCTCATGTGATCAGATGCTCTATGAGTGAACAGTGATGAGGGGAGAGGGAAGAAGAGTGTAGTATCCTAGTGTGATCAGATGCTCTATGAGTGAACAGTGATGAGGGGAGAGGGAAGGAGAGTGTAGTATCCTAGTGTGATCAGATGCTCTATGAGTGAACAGTGATGAGGGGAGAGGGAAGGAGAGTGTAGTATCCTCATGTGATCAGATGCTCTATGAGTGAACAGTGATGAGGGGAGAGGGAAGGAGAGTGTAGTGTCCTCATGTGATCAGATGCTCTATGAGTGAACAGTGATGAGGGGAGAGGGAAGGAGAGTGTAGTATCCTCATGTGATCAGATGTTCTATGAGTGAACAGTGATGAGGGGAGAAGGAAGGAGAGTGTAGTATCCTCATGTGATCAGATGCTCTATGAGTGAACAGTGATGAGGGGAGAGGGAAGGAGAGTGTAGTGTCCTCATGTGATCAGATGCTCTATGAGTGAACAGTGATGAGGGGAGAGGGAAGGAGAGTGTAGTGTCCTCATGTGATCAGATGTTATATGAGTGAACAGTGATGAGGGGAGAAGGAAGGAGAGTGTAGTATCCTCATGTGATCAGATGCTCTATGAGTGAACAGTGATGAGGGGAGAGGGAAGAAGAGTGTAGTGTCCTCATGTCATCAGATGCTCTATGAGTGAACAGTGATGAGGGGAGAGGGAAGAAGAGTGTAGTGTCCTCATGTGATCAGATGCTCTATGAGTGAACAGTGATGAGGGGAGAGGGAAGAAGAGTGTAGTGTCCTCATGTGATCAGATGCTCTATGAGTGAACAGTGATGAGGGGAGAGGGAAGGAGAGTGTAGTGTCCTCATGTGATCAGATGCTCTATGAGTGAACAGTGATGAGGGGAGAGGGAAGGAGAGTGTAGTATCCTAGTGTGATCAGATGCTCTATGAGTGAACAGTGATGAGGGGAGAGGGAAGAAGAGTGTAGTGTCCTCATGTGATCAGATGCTCTATGAGTGAACAGTGATGAGGGGAGAGGGAAGGAGAGTGTAGTATCCTAGTGTGATCAGATGCTCTATGAGTGAACAGTGATGAGGGGAGAGGGAAGGAGAGTGTAGTATCCTAGTGTGATCAGATGCTCTATGAGTGAACAGTGATGAGGGGAGAGGGAAGGAGAGTGTAGTATCCTAGTGTGATCAGATGCTCTATGAGTGAACAGTGATGAGGGGAGAGGGAAGGAGAGTGTAGTATCCTAGTGTGATCAGATGCTCTATGAGTGAACAGTGATGAGGGGAGAGGGAAGGAGAGTGTAGTATCCTAGTGTGATCAGATGCTCTATGAGTGAACAGTGATGAGGGGAGAGGGAAGGAGAGTGTAGTATCCTAGTGTGATCAGATGCTCTATGAGTGAACAGTGATGAGGGGAGAGGGAAGGAGAGTGTAGTGTCCTCATGTGATCAGATGCTCTATGAGTGAACAGTGATGAGGGGAGAGGGAAGGAGAGTGTAGTATCCTAGTGTGATCAGATGCTCTATGAGTGAACAGTGATGAGGGGAGAGGGAAGGAGAGTGTAGTATCCTAGTGTGATCAGATGCTCTATGAGTGAACAGTGATGAGGGGAGAGGGAAGAAGTGTGTAGTGTCCTCATGTGATCAGATGCTCTATGAGTGAACAGTGATGAGGGGAGAGGGAAGGAGAGTGTAGTATCCTAGTGTGATCAGATGCTCTATGAGTGAACAGTGATGAGGGGAGAGGGAAGGAGAGTGTAGTATCCTAGTGTGATCAGATGCTCTATGAGTGAACAGTGATGAGGGGAGAGGGAAGGAGAGTGTAGTATCCTAGTGTGATCAGATGCTCTATGAGTGAACAGTGATGAGGGGAGAGGGAAGAAGAGTGTAGTGTCCTCATGTGATCAGATGCTCTATGAGTGAACAGTGATCAGATGCTCTATGAGTGAACAGTGATGAGGGGAGAGGGAAGGAGAGTGTAGTATCCTAGTGTGATCAGATGCTATATGAATGTGAGGGGCTCCAGGGAGTGTGATGTCTGTCTGTGAGAGGCAGACTGATGACTGATGAAGACATAGAAGTCTTTTAAACGTCCAGTCTTTTAAACGTCCTTTTCTGTGCCTGTGTGTGTGTGTGTGTGTGGGGGGGGGGGGGGGGGGGTGTCCTGAAACCTATCTGTTTGTGTGCACAATCCTGTATATGTATTGGTAATACTGCCCACAGGGGAGCTCATTTAGCCATCTCTGTAAAACTGGAGAGGAGAGTGAGGGAGGGCTGAGGGACTGGGGGAAGGAAGGATAGAGAGTAATTTTATTAGCTCTTTCATTGCCAGGACAGCCTTGGTTTTAGGACATTGAGATGCTACTATAAAGATACCCTGTCCTTGGGCTGGGAGGCTTGGTGCAGAGGGACCCATGACAGTCTGGAGGTCACTGGGAGGCTTGGTGCAGAGGGACTCATGACAGTCTGGAGGCCACTGGGAGGATTGGTGCTGAGGGACCCATGCCAGTCAGAGGTCACTGTGTAAGACTTGGTTCAGAGGGACCCATGCCAGTCAGAGGTCACTGTGTAAGGCTTGGTGCAGAGGGACCCATGCCAGTCAGAGGTCACTGTGTAAGACTTGGTGCTGAGGGACCCATGCCAGTCAGAGGTCACTGTGTAAGACTTGGTTCAGAGGGACCCATGCCAGTCAGAGGTCACTGTGTAAGACTTGGTTCAGAGGGACCCATGCCAGTCAGAGGTCACTGTGTAAGACTTGGTGCAGAGGGACCCATGCCAGTCAGAGGTCACTGTGTAAGGCTTGGTGCAGAGGGACCCATGCCAGTCAGAGGTCACTGTGTAAGACTTGGTGCTGAGGGACCCATGCCAGTCAGAGGTCACTGTGTAAGACTTGGTTCAGAGGGACCCATGCCAGTCAGAGGTCACTGTGTAAGACTTGGTTCAGAGGGACCCATGCCAGTCAGAGGTCACTGTGTAAGACTTGGTGCTGAGGGACCCATGCCAGTCAGAGGTCACTGTGTAAGACTTGGTTCAGAGGGACCCATGCCAGTCAGAGGTCACTGTGTAAGGCTTGGTGCAGAGGGACCCATGCCAGTCAGAGGTCACTGTGTAAGGCTTGGTGCAGAGGGACCCATTCCAGTCAGAGGTCACTGTGTAAGACTTGGTGCAGAGGGACCCATGCCAGTCAGAGGTCACTGCTGACTGGAGGTCGGGTCCTTCCTAATGTAGACCATGGTCACAGTGACAGTGTGTCAAGGTCAGGAAGAAGTGGTGCACCCGTGTTGACAGTCTGGAGATGAAGACTATTGAGGTATAGTGAGAGATATAATGGTCAGGGTTAAGAGATATACAGAGAGGGGCGGGAGAGTGGATATGACCAAGACAGAGGTCAACAGTCAGCAGCTTCAGAGAGGGTCAAGAGCAGGGTGGAAAGGATAAGTTAGGACATCTCCTCCAACCAGGTCAGGCAGGACATCTCCTCCAGCCAGGTCAGACAGGACATCTCCTCCAGCCAGGTCAGACAGGACATCTCCTCCAGCCAGGTCAGGCAGGACATCTCCTCCAGCCAGGTCAGGCAGGACATCTCCTCCAGCCAGGTCAGGCAGGACATCTCCTCCAGCCAGGTCAGGCAGGACATCTCCTCCAGCCAGGTCAGGCAGGACATCTCCTCCAGCCAGGTCAGACAGGACATCTCCTCCAGCCAGGTCAGGCAGGACATCTCCTCCAGCCAGGTCAGACAGGACATCTCCTCCAGCCAGGTCAGGCAGGACATCTCCTCCAGCCAGGTCAGGCAGGACATCTCCTCCAGCCAGGTCAGACAGGACATCTCCTCCAGCCAGGTCAGACAGGACATCTCCTATAGCCAGGTCAGACAGGACATCTCCTCCAGCCAGGTCAGGCAGGACATCTCCTCCAGCCAGGTCAGGCAGGACATCTCCTCCAGCCAGGTCAGACAGGACATCTCCTATAGCCAGGTCAGACAGGACATCTCCTCCAGCCAGGTCAGACAGGACATCTCCTCCAGCCAGGTCAGGCAGGACATCTCCTCCAGCCAGGTCAGACAGGACATCTCCTCCAGCCAGGTCAGACAGGACATCTCCTCCAGCCAGGTCAGACAGGACATCTCCTCCAGCCAGGTCAAGCAGGACATCTCCTCCAGCCAGGTCAGACAGGACATCTCATCCAGCCAGGTCAGACAGGACATCTCCTCCAGCCAGGTCAGGCAGGACATCTCCTCCAGCCAGGTCAGGCAGGACATCTCCTCCAGCCAGGTCAGGCAGGACATCTCCTCCAGCCAGGTCAGGCAGGACATCTCCTCCAGCCAGGTCAGACAGGACATCTCCTCCAGCCAGGTCAGGCAGGACATCTCCTCCAGCCAGGTCAGACAGGACATCTACAGCCAGGTCAGGCAGGGCATCTACAGCCAGGTCAGGCAGGACATCTCCAGCCAGGTCAGACAGGACATCTCCTCCAGCCAGGTCAGGCAGGACATCTCCTCCAGCCAGGTCAGGCAGGACATCTCCTCCAGCCAGGTCAGACAGAGTGTAAGCCTAACTATGTAGGTTGGAAGGAGGGAAAGCTGGAAGGAGGGAAAGGAGGGTTTGAATTAAAAGCTGTGGCTACATTGGCTGGTATCTCAAGGGCACCTCTACACAGGAATGATTCTAACTGGTGCTCCCTCTGGGAAGAAAAGGGAAAGTTTATTAAATCAAATTAAGTGGCTGGTGGGATGAGGCAAGACTAAAACCAATCGGTGCAGGAAGAGCTCTGTAAATCATGTTCATAGTGTACAGTACGTCCAACCACATAAAGGCTCTGTTTGTCTGCTTTTTAATAGGTCCGGGACTATACCAGTATTGCAATACTCGTTAGTATCGTGGCAAGGGAACAAAACACGAAGCGGAGTTAACCTCTTTAAGAAAACAGCCCTAATGTTGGAACCAAACATCATTATGTGTCACATTTATTTATTTCACACAGTATTTTACATACAGCAGGATTTTAAAGGACAAGATAGTTTGGTCTGCTTCATGTATTTATTTTTGCCATGGAAAAAATATTCCCATACTAGTAGAGTCACAGCCCTACTTTTTACGTATCCACGTGGTATTGTTTGTGGACGGTGCACGCTGATAGACGCAACAACAAGCAAACACTGTAAAGGCTGATTTACAGTCTGTCTATCGACATGTCAGTCGACAATTGTTGTAGGGACGTCATTAACACTCTATTGTGGTCCGACATCGAACTTGTTTTTGTCCTTATGAAAGAGTATAGACACAAAAGGACAGCGTCTGCATGACATCAGCAGTCAGGTGCTCCGAATAGCATACCTTCTCTATTTTAACATCAATAAACGCATCTGTTTAGAAATGAATTCAGTAAATCAGCAAGCCAGGCAACTAAAAGCTATTCTCTAAACAATATTTTGTTTTGTTGCTAGCTAGTTAGCTAGCTGGCTAGCCAGTTCAAATAATGACCAGATTATAGCTGACATCTTAACTACTATTTTTTATTCATTATTACAGGAAAATACACCCACAACAACAACAACATTATTTACAAGGTAATGGGGCAGTGTGATGGAATAAAAGTAGGTCATTCTATCAAAGAATTTTAGAACTCCTGCATCTGCTTGTCACAGGAAGATTTGACTGGTTGCTGTGGCAGTCGGGTAACCATGACAATGGATGTTGCGACAGTCACAGAGAAATAAACTTTTTTTAATGTGCGACACGGAAACTGACAGCTGTAGGGACAGTCTGCAGACATTCCACTGGAGTAAAAATTCAATGTGGTTTTGACCAGTGACACTTGTCCCATTCTAATTGTCTGCAGACATGTCGTTAGACCAAGTATAAACTGACCTTTTAGACAGGATAAGGTGAATATTGGTGATCCATCAGTAAGAATATAGCAGCTGCTTGGCTCCTGCAGTCAACATTTAGTTTTGGTGTAAATTGCATTGTGGTGATTTGCAATGATATAACACCCAGTTTGAAAGTGTCTCTCTCTGAATGCCCTCTGTACTCTGTATGCACTGTATGTGGTATGTACATGTAACTGACAAAATAAAGGAAACACTGGAGTAAATGAGGGATACAAAGTATATTGACAGCAGGTGTGTCCACACAGATGTGGTTCATGAGTTAATTCAGCAATCAACATCCCATCATGCTTAGGGTCATGTATAAAATGCCCAGTTGAACATTATTTTGGCTACCCTGGCTAGACAAAGAGATCACAGTGACTTTGAAAGAGGGGTCCTAAAGGGGTTTAAAGTGTGTGTGTGTCTGTCACCAGGTCTCAACCCAATTGAGATTCTGAGGTAGCGCCTGAGACAGAGTTTTCCACCACCATCCTCATTTTTTTTGTGGAAGAATGGTGTCACATTCCTCCAATAGACATCCAGACACTTGTAGAATATGAATCTGTTCTGGCTCGTGGTGACCCAATGCTCCATTAAGACACTTTATGTTATTTTGACATTTACCTGTATTTACTGTATGTATATTTAAGCAATAAGGCACAAGGAAGTGTGGTATATGGCCAATATACCACAGCTAAGGACTGTTCTTAGGCACAACATAACGTGGAGTGCCTGGATACAGCCCTTCGCTGTGGTATATTGACCATATACCACTAACCCTCAAGGTGCCTTATTGCTATTATAAACTGGCTATCAACATAATTAGAGCAGTAAAAAATAAATGTTTTGTCATATCTGTGGTATATGATCTGATATACTACGGCTGTCAGCCAATCAGCATTCAGTGCTCAAACCACCCATAAGCATATACTGTATGTATACCATAGAGTCTAGTTAATACTATGTGGACCAGCCAGCCCACACCTTCCCATCCATGCTAGCGAATACTGTAGCTAATTAGAGCAGGCTTACTTTGGTCTGTTTGGCCTCCCAGCTAGCAGGAGAAGTCCCATCATGTTTGTATGTGTGTCTCTCTCTGTGGCTGTGTGATGCTGTTGCTGCTCTTACCACCACCCGCAGGCTTACAGTACTCATCACACACTGTTGCATGTCCTCTCTTATTGTCCCACAGTTAGGGATTATGGGTCATGAACCTGCTTTGGGAGCTCAGTGAATGTGTCAGTGATATCCTTCTATATATATATATATATATATATATATATATATATATATATATATATGAGAGAGAAACCGGACAAACTGTGTTTGGGCTGCTGCCTTCAGATGTTGTTTACTACTGTACTCTTAACAATGAGATTGAAACAACAGGTGTTGTTTTTCCCATATCGCTCTTTTACTGGGTTGAAAAAGATTGTCTGTAAATGCGTGTGTGTGTTTTAAATCAGATTCAGGCCTGATAACGCCTGTGTTATCTGCTATTTCAATACATCCCAAATGAGAGAGAGAGACAGTCCCATCATGTTTGTGTCTCTCTCTGTGGCTGTGTGATGCTGTTGCTGCTCTTACCACCACCCGCAGGCTTACAGTACTCATCACACACTGTTGCATGTCCTCTCTTATTGTCCCACAGTTCTGGGATTATGGGTCATGAACCTGCTATGGCAGCTCAGTGAATATATCAGGTCTGCAGTGGGTGTGTATGAGTGTGTGTGTTGCCTCACAGGTCCTCTGTGAAGGCTGACATAGACTATGAAATGAATTATGGTTTGTTCAATTACTCAGCAAACTGGATGCAGTCTATCACAGTGCCATCCGTTTTGTCACTAAAGCACCTTATACCACCCACCACTGCGACTTGTATGCTCTAGTCGGCTGGCCCTCACTACATATTCGTCGCCAGACCCACTGGCTCCAGGTCATCTACAAGTCCATGCTAGGTAAAGCTCCGCCTTATCTCAGTTCACTGGTCACGATGGCAACACCCATCCGTAGCACGCGCTCCAGCAGGTGTATCTCACTGATCATCCCTAAAGCCAACGCATCATTTGGCCGCCTTTCGTTCCAGTACTCTGCTGCCTGTGACTGGAACGAATTGCAAAAATCGCTGAAGTTGGAGACTTTTATCTCCCTCACCAACTTCAAACATCAGCTATCCGAGCAGCTAACCGATCGCTGCAGCTGTACATAGTCTATAGGAAAATAGCCCACCCATTTTCACCTACCTCATTCCCATACTGTTTTTTATACTGTTTTTATTTATTTATTTTTCTGCTCTTTTGCACACCAATATCTCTACCTGTACATGACCTGATCATTTATCACTCCAGTGTTAATCTGCAAAACTGTATTATTCGCCTACCTCCTCATGCCTTTTGCACACATTGTATATAGACTGCCCATTTTTTTCTACTGTGTTATTGACTTGTTAATTGTTTATTTCATGTGTAACTCTGTGTTGTCTGTTCACACTGCTATGCTTTTATCTTGGCCAGGTCGCAGTTGCAAATGAGAACTTGTTCTCAACTAGCCTACCTGGTTAAATAAAGGTGAAAAAAAAAAAAAAAAAAAAAAAAATGGATGTGTTCCCACCGCAGGTCATTTAAAAGATTATTGCCTACAATTTAGGTTTGATATTTCACCCACATACAAACACAGACATATACACAGTTATGTTATTGGACAAATGTCTGTCTCTCTCTCCCTATCGCTCTCTATCTCTAGTCTATTGCATGCAGATGGAGGTGACAAAGTTTGTTCAAGGACAGTGTGGCAGTCTTATACAATATACTGCCTCACACTCTGCTTCCTTGTGATGTTCTGTTCTACTGTACTCCATGACAGCCTGGGTGTCTCTCAAACACTCCAGTGACCTGTTATGCAGTTGGAAACTCAGAAACTCATTTTCTCCAGTACCCTCCTCCTCTACGATCTGTTGCCAATGCTCTCCAAGACCTTGTTCTACTTTCTGCTTCTCCCAGACACCCTCCCCTACTCCCACTGCATTAACCTGCTGTTTGGTCCTGATGCTGACAAGGATGTGGGGCTTGACCCGTCCCTGGGTTGTACCCTCTGCAGATACATACACAGACCAGTACACAGCACAATACCTCTCATTTCAATCACAGCTCATCCATGGAAATGTGAAGAAATGTGAGGCGGCCCGTGCTGTAGACGAGGCTGACACACTGGGAACCAGGATAGGATGGGATAGGCTACAATCTGACCATTAGTCAGTTAACACCTCCACCCAGTTCCACCCTGCCTGAGAAACGAAACGAAACACGGTGCTTTTAGGTAGATGAAAAAGGGATAGATGGATGTGGCACCACTCTCAGACTGGCTCAGTTTGATGTGTGACTTTCCGATGATGGGCTTTTATTATCTCCTCCACTTTCTCTCTGTCTCTCTCTGTCTCCCTCTCTCTCTCTCTCTCTCTCTCTCTCTCTCTCTCTCTCTCTCTCTCTCTCTCTCTCTCTCTCTCTCTCTCTCTCTCTCTCTCTCTCTCTCTCTCTCTCTGTCTATGCCTCTCTCTCTCTCTCTCCCTCTCTCTCTATCTCTCTGTCTATGCCTCTCTCTCTCTCTCTCCCTCTCTCTCTATCTCTCTGTCTATGCCTCTCTCTCTCTCTCTCTCTCTCTCTCTCTCTCTCTCTCTCTCTCTCTCTCTCTCTCTCTCTCTCTCTCTCTCTGTCTCCCTCTCTCTCTATCTCTCTGTCTATGCCTCTCTCTCTCTCTCTCTCTCTCTCTCTCTCTCTCTCTCTCTCTCTCTCTCTCTCTCAATTCAATTCAATTCAATTCAATTCAAGGGCTTTATTGGCATGGGAAACATGTGTTAACATTGCCAAAGCAAGTGAGGTAGACAACATACAAAGTGAATATATAAAGTGAAAAACAACAAAAATTAACAGTAAACATTAAACATACAGAAGTTTAAAAACAGTAAAGACATTACAAATGTCATATTATATATATATATACAATGTACAAATAGTTAAATGACACAAGATAAAATGAATAAGCATAAATATGGGTTGTATTTACAATGGTGTTTGTTCTTCACTGGTTGCCCTTTTCTCGTGGCAACAGGTCACAAATCTTGCTGCTGTGATGGCACACTGTGGAATTTCACCCAAAAGATATGGGAGTTTTTCAAAATTGGATTTGTTTTCGAATTCTTTGTGGATCTGTGTAATCTGGGGGAAATATGTCTCTCTAATATGGTCATACATTGGGCAGGGGGTTAGGAAGTTCAGCTCAGTTTCCACCTCATTTTGTGGGCAGTGAGCACATAGCCTGTCTTCTCTTGAGAGCCATGTCTGCCTACGGCGGCCTTTCTCAATAGCAAGGCTATGCTCACTGAGTCTGTACATAGTCAAAGCTTTCCTTAATTTTGGGTCAGTCACAGTGGTCAGGTATTCTGCCGCTGTGTACTCTCTGTGTAGGGCCAAATAGCATTCTAGTTTGCTCTGTTTTTTTGTTAATTCTTTCCAATGTGTTAAGTAATTATCTTTTTGTTTTCTCATGATTTGGTTGGGTCTAATTGTGCTGTTGTCCTGGGGCTCTGTAGGGTGTGTTTGTGTTTGTGAACAGAGCCCCAGGACCAGCTTGCTTAGGGGACTCTTCTCCAGGTTCATCTCTCTGTAGGTGATGGCCTTGTTATGGAAGGTTTGGGAATCACTTCCTTTTAAGTGGTTGTAGAATTTAATGGCTCTTTTCTGGATTTGGATAATTAGTGGGTATCGGCCTAATTCTGCTCTGCAGGCATTATTTGGTGTTCTATGTTGTACACGGAGGATATTTTTGCAGAATTCTGCGTGCAGAGTCTCAATTTGGTGTTTGTCCCATTTTGTGAAGTCTTGGTTGGTGAGCGGACCCCAGACCTCACAACCATAAAGGGCAATGGCTCTATGACTGATACAAGTATTTTTAGCCACATCCTAATTGGTATGTTGAAATTTATGTTCCTTTTGATGGCATAGAATGCCCTTCTTGCCTTGTCTCTCAGATCGTTCACAGCTTTGTGGAAGTTACCTGTGGCGCTGATGTTTAGGCCAAGGTATGTATAGTTTTTTGTGTGCTCTAGGGCAACAGTGTCTAGATGGAATTTGTATTTGTGGTCCTGGTGACTGGACCTTTTTTGGAACACCATTATTTTGGTTTTACTGAGATTTACTGTCAGGGCCCAGGTCTGGCAGACTCTGTGCAGAATATGCACCAATTTGTAAGTCACTCTGGATAAGAGCGTCTGCTAAATGACTTAAATGTAAATGTATATCTAGGTGCTGCTGTAGGCCCTCCTTGGTTGGTGACAGAAGCACCAGATCATCAGCAAACAGTAGACATTTGACTTCAGATTCTAGTAGGGTGAGGCCTGGTGCTGCAGACCTTTCTAGTGCCCTCGCCAATTCGTTGATATATATGTTGAAGAGGGTGGGGCTTAAGCTGCATCCCTGTCTCACCCCACGGCCCTGTGGGAAGAAATGTGTGTGCTTTTTGCCTATTTTAACCGCACACTTGTTGTTTGTGTACATGGATTTTATAATGTTGTATGTTTTACCCCCACACCACTTTCCATCAATTTGTATAGCAGACCCTCATGCCAAATTGAGTCGAAGGCTTTTTTGAAATCAACAAAGCATGAGAAGTCTTTGCCTTTGTTTTGGTTTGTTTGGTTGTCAATTAGGGTGTGCAAGGTGAATACATGGTCTGTTGTACGTTAATTTGTTAAAAAGCCAATTTGACATTTGCTCAGTACATTGTTTTCATTGAGGAAATGTACGAGTCTGCTGTTAATGATAATGCAGAGGATTTTCCCAAGGTTGCTGTTGACGCATATTCCACGGTAGTTATTGGGGTCATATTTGTCTCCACTTTCGTGGATTGGGGTGATCAGTCCTTGGTTCCAAATATTGGGTTTAGATGCCAGAGCTAAGGATGATGTTAAAGAGTTTTAGTATAGCGAATTGGAATTTGTTGTCTGTATATTTGATCATTTCATTGAGGATACCATCAACACCACAGGCCTTTTTGGGTTGGAGGGTTTTTATTTTGTCCTGAAGCTCATTCAAGGTAATTGGAGAATCCAGTGGGTTCTGGTAGTCTTGTTATAGAGCCAAAAATATTGGAGAAGTGGTTTACCCACACATCTCCATTTTGGATAGATAATTCTTCGTGTTGCTGTTTGTTTAGTGTTCTCCAATTTTCCCAGAAGTGGTTAGAGTCTATGGATTCTTCAATGACATTGAGCTGATTTCTGACGTGCTGTTCCTTCTTCTTTCCGGGTCTCTATGTCTTTGGTTGGACAGGTTGATCAATTTCTTTCTTAGATTTTTGCATTCTTCATCAAACCATTTGTCATTGCTGTTCATTTTCTTCGGTTTTCTATTTGAGATTTTTTGATTTGATAGGGAAGCTGAGAGATCAAATATACTGTTAAGATTTTCTACTGCCAAGTTTACACCTTCACTATTACAGTGGAACGTTTTACCCAGGAAATTGTCTAGAAGGGATTGAATTTGTTGTTGCCTAATTGTTTTTTGATAGGTTTCCAAACTGCATTCCTTCCATCTATAGCATTTCTTAATGTTACTCAGTTCATTTGGCTTTGATGCCTCATGATTGAGAATTGCTCTGTTCAAGAAGACTGTGAATTTGCTGTGGTCTGATAGGGGTGTCAGTGGGCTGACTGTGAACGCTCTGAGAGACTCTGGGTTGAGGTCAGTGATAAAGTAGTCTACAGTACTACTGCCAAGAGATGAGCTGTAGGTGTATCTACCATAGGAGTCCCCTCGAAGCCTACCATTGACTATGTACATACCCAGCGTGCGACAGAGCTGCAGGAGTTGTGACCCGTTTTTGTTGGTTATGTTGTCATAGTTGTGCCTAGGGGGGCATATGGGGGAGGGAATGCTGTCACCTGCAGGCAGGTGTTTGTCCCCCTGTGTGCTGAGGGTGTCAGGTTCTTGTCCGGTTTTGGCATTTAGGTCGCCACAGACTAGTACATGTCCCTGGGCCTAGAAATGATTGATGTCCCCCTCCAGGATGGAGAAGCTGTCTTCATTAAAGTATGGGGATTCTAGTGGGGGGGGTATAGGTAGCACACAGGAGGACATTTTTCTCTGTTAAGATCATTTCCTTTTGAATTTCTAGCCAAATGTAAAATGTTCCTGTTTTGATTTATTTAATGGAGTGAGTTAGGTCTGCTCTATACCAAATTAGCATACCTCCCGAGTCCCTTCCCTGTTTCACACCTGGTAGTTTGGTGGTTGGGACTACCAGCTCTCTGTAACCTAGAGGGCAACCAGTGGGTCCGTCTCCTCTATACCAGGTTTCTTACAGGATGACAATGTCTGTATTACCGATTACCGAAGTCCGGGTTCCTGCTCTTTAGGCCAAAGGTAGATGACCTCAGGCATGGGATATTCCAGGATGATATAGTGAAGGCTTTGTGTTCCATAAAGTGTCCAATGTTGTTGGTTGTGTGGTTTGGCCTCAGGCCAGTAAGTGTGAGCAGAGCCTGCTGAGCATCTGGTACATGCCATTGGCTTGGGCGAGTGTGAGAGTGGGGTTTGGGACTGTTTGCCCGCTCACTACCTGGGCGTATGTGTGACTTCCATGTTGAGGCCCTCTTTGCGGGGGTGTGGTGCATGTAGTGGGCAGGAGGGGCATAGGTCTGATTTGAGGGGGCCTAAATAGGGTGTGGGCATGATTGTCATGGGGGGTGTTGATTGGTTGGGGTGGGGGTGTGGATGTGGCTGGTGGTGCTGTGGTCTGGATGTAAGTCCTCTTGGCGTGAGTCCTCTATGTGCAGGTCGAGGGGGGGGGGGTCCCGCAGGTCTGGGAGCGTGTCTCGCTGGTCTGGGTGGGGTGTCTATTGATCTGTTGCTCCTGTGTGAAGTGTTGGGGATATGTTAGAGAGCGATGTCCTTTAGAGTCCGGGCAAAGGTGGGCACTGCTGCCTTGTAGAGGTGGACCTGGTCATAGAGGCTGTTCAAGTCCAGGGTGGAGTGTCTCACTCACTCACTCACTCACTCACTCACTCACTCACTCACTCACTCACTCACTCACTCACTCACTCACTCACTCACTCACTCACTCACTCACTCACTCACTCACTCACTCACTCACTCACTCACTCACTCCATCCATGGCCCTGTCTGTAAGTAGTCTTTTCTGCCATAGATGAATAATAATAATGTATACAGTGTGATATAATTAAAAGAGTGTTTTGTGGAGAAAATCTCTGAAAACGAATCCTGAAACCTTCAGGTTTTGTGTGGAAGAGATCGTCACCTCATGATACATTTGCCAGCCTTGTCTCTGTCTGGGGTATAAGTTGGTACTACTCTCATACAACACGTACACACTAGCGCAGGCCTTAGGGGTGTTGTGTAATTAGCTGGTATAACTGTGTGAACATGAACCCAGCTCTGCTCAGCTCTACACCTCTGTAGCTGCAGGTCAGTGGACCTGTCACTGGGATTGTGTTAAAGAGAGACCTGAGCAATGGCAGAGAACGCAAACACTTCTAAAGACTGACTGGGGCTATGCAGTGTATACAAGACATAATGGGATTCAGACTGTAAATTATTTTCTTCCCTGGTTTCATTTCACCCAAAGAATGGCCCACCGTGTGGGGGAAAATTGGCACATAATGTTTCTCACTTGGAGACTGTTTAGAAGTAAACTTCCCTAAATCAGTACTAGAGGTTTCTTTCTGAATTTGTCATTCTTCCTTTTCCATATCTGTGTCTGTCGGTTTTCTGTTCTCCAGCTGTATCCTCCCTCTGTTCTCCAGCTGTATCCTCCCTCTGTTCTCCAGCTGTATCCTCCCTCTGTTCTCCAGCTGTATCCTCCCTCTGTTCTCCAGCTGTATCCTCCCTCTGTTCTCCAGCTGTATCCTCCCTCTGTTCTCCAGCTGTATCCTCCCTCTGTTCTCCAGCTGTATCCTCCCTCTGTTCTCCAGCTGTATCCTCCCTCTCTGCTCCAGCTGTATCCTCCCTCTGTTCTCCAGCTGTATCCTCCCTCTGTTCTCCAGCTGTATCCTCCCTCTGTTCTCCAGCTGTATCCTCCCTCTGTTCTCCAGCTGTATCCTCCCTCTGTTCTCCAGCTGTATCCTCCCTCTGTTCTTTGCACTCCAATCTTGGGAGGATGAGAGTCAGCAGGCAGACAGGGTGTATTCTGTGAGGAGGAAAGAGTGGCAGGGTGTATTCTGTGAGGAGGAAAGAGTGGCAGGGTGTATTCTGTGAGGAGGAAAGAGTGGCAGGGTGTATTCTGTGAGGAGGAAAGAGTGGCAGAGTGTATTCTGTGAGGAGGAAAGAGTGGCAGGGTGTATTCTGTGAGGAGGAAAGAGTGGCAGGGTGTATTCTGTGAGGAGGAAAGAGTGGCAGGGTGTATTCTGTGAGGAGGAAAGAGTGGCAGGGTGTATTCTGTGAGGAGGAAAGAGTGGCAGGGTGTATTCTGTGAGGGGGAAAGAGTGGCAGGGTGTATTCTGTGAGGAGGAAAGAGTGGCAGGGTGTATTCTGTGAGGAGGAAAGAGTGGCAGGGTGTATTCTGTGAGGAGGAAAGAGTGGCAGGGTGTAGCCTGTGAGGGGGAAAGAGTGGCAGGGTGTATTCTGTGAGGAGGAAAGAGTGGCAGGGTGTATTCTGTGAGGAGGAAAGAGTGGCAGGGTGTATTCTGTGAGGAGGAAAGAGTGGCAGGGTGTATTCTGTGAGGAGGAAAGAGTGGCAGGGTGTATTCTGTGAGGAGGAAAGAGTGGCAGGGTGTATTCTGTGAGGGGGAAAGAGTGGCAGGGTGTATTCTGTGAGGAGGAAAGAGTGGCAGGGTGTATTCTGTGAGGAGGAAAGAGTGGCAGGGTGTATTCTGTGAGGAGGAAAGAGTGGCAGGGTGTATTCTGTGAGGAGGAAAGAGTGGCAGGGTGTATTCTGTGAGGAGGAAAGAGTGGCAGGGTGTATTCTGTGAGGGGGAAAGAGTGGCAGGGTGTATTCTGTGAGGAGGAAAGAGTGGCAGGGTGTATTCTGTGAGGAGGAAAGAGTGGCAGGGTGTATTCTGTGAGGGGGAAAGAGTGGCAGGGTGTATTCTGTGAGGAGGAAAGAGTGGCAGGGTGTATTCTGTGAGGAGGAAAGTGTGGCAGGGTGTATTCTGTGAGGAGGAAAGAGTGGCAGGGTGTATTCTGTGAGGAGGAAAGAGTGGCAGGGTGTATTCTGTGAGGAGGAAAGAGTGGCAGGGTGTATTCTGTGAGGGGGAAAGAGTGGCAGGGTGTATTCTGTGAGGAGGAAAGAGTGGCAGGGTGTATTCTGTGAGGGGGAAAGAGTGGCAGGGTGTATTCTGTGAGGAGGAAAGAGTGGCAGGGTGTATTCTGTGAGGGGAAAGAGTGGCAGGATGTAGTCTGTGAGGGGGAAAGAGTGGCAGGGTGTATTCTGTGAGGAGGAAAGAGTGGCAGGGTGTATTCTGTGAGGGGAAAGAGTTGCAGGATGTAGTCTGTGAGGGGGAAAGAGTGGCAGGGTGTATTCTGTGAGGAGGAAAGAGTGGCAGGGTGTATTCTGTGAGGGGAAAGAGTGGCAGGATGTAGTCTGTGAGGGGGAAAGAGTGGCAGGGTGTATTCTGTGAGGAGGAAAGAGTGGCAGGATGTAGTCTGTGAGGGGGAAAGAGTGGCAGGGTGTATTCTGTGAGGGGAAAGAGTGGCAGGATGTAGTCTGTGAGGGGGAAAGAGTGGCAGGGTGTATTATGTGAGGAGGAAAGAGTGGCAGGATGTAGTCTGTGAGGGGGAAAGAGTGGCTGGATGTTGTCTGTGAGGGGAAAGACTGGCCGGATGTTGTCTGTGAGGAGGAAATAGTGGCAGGGTGTATTCTGTGAGGAGGAAAGAGTGGCAGGATGTATTCTGTGAGGGGGAAAGAGTGGCAGGATGTTGTCTGTGAGGGGGAAAGAGTGGCCGGATGTAGTCTGTGAGGGGGAAAGAGTGGCAGGGTGTATTCTGTGAGGGGGAAAGAGTGGCAGGGTGTAGTCTGTGAGGGGGAAAGAGTGGCAGGGTGTAGTCTGTGAGGGGGAAAGAGTGGCAGGGTGTATTCTGTGAGGAGGAAAGAGTGGCAGGGTGTATTCTGTGAGGAGGAAAGAGTGGCAGGGTGTAGTCTGTGAGGGGGAAAGAGTGGCAGGGTGTATTCTGTGAGGAGGAAAGAGTGGCAGGGTGTAGTCTGTGAGGGGGAAAGAGTGGCAGGGTGTATTCTGTGAGGAGGAAAGAGTGGCTGGATGTTGTCTGTGAGGGGAAAGACTGGCCGGATGTTGTCTGTGAGGAGGAAATAGTGGCAGGGTGTATTCTGTGAGGAGGAAAGAGTGGCCGGATGTTGTCTGTGAGGGGGAAAGAGTGGCAGGATGTTGTCTGTGAGGGGGAAAGAGTGGCAGGGTGTATTCTGTGAGGAGGAAAGAGTGGCAGGGTGTATTCTGTGAGGAGGAAAGAGTGGCAGGGTGTAGTCTGTGAGGGGGAAAGAGTGGCAGGGTGTATTCTGTGAGGAGGAAAGAGTGGCAGGGTGTAGTCTGTGAGGGGGAAAGAGTGGCAGGGTGTAGTCTGTGAGGGGGAAAGAGTGGCAGGGTGTATTCTGTGAGGAGGAAAGAGTGGCAGGATGTATTCTGTGAGGAGGAAAGAGTGGCAGGGTGTAGCCTGTGAGGGGGAAAGAGTGGCAGGGTGTATTCTGTGAGGAGGAAAGAGTGGCAGGGTGTATTCTGTGAGGAGGAAAGAGTGGCAGGGTGTATTCTGTGAGGAGGAAAGAGTGGCAGGGTGTATTCTGTGAGGAGGAAAGAGTGGCAGGGTGTATTCTGTGAGGAGGAAAGAGTGGCAGGGTGTAGTCTGTGAGGGGGAAAGAGTGGCAGGGTGTATTCTGTGAGGAGGAAAGAGTGGCAGGGTGTAGTCTGTGAGGGGAAAGAGTGGCAGGGTGTAGTCTGTGAGGGGGAAAGAGTGGCAGGGTGTATTCTGTGAGGAGGAAAGAGTGGCAGGATGTATTCTGTGAGGAGGAAAGAGTGGCAGGGTGTAGCCTGTGAGGGGGAAAGAGTGGCAGGGTGTATTCTGTGAGGAGTAAAGAGTGGCAGGGTGTATTCTGTGAGGAGGAAAGAGTGGCAGGGTGTAGTCTGTGAGGAGGAAAGAGTGTAATAATGATGGAGAAATGTTCCGACTAGAGGGAGAGTGGAAGCATTTGATTCTTCTACTAGTCTAACCCAGCTACAGTACTGTCACACAGAGATGATACCTGACTGTTAAAAAGCTTTTAATGGGATTTTGATTTGTTTTTGTTTCTGTGTAGTTGTTTGTGTGTAGTTGTCTGTGTGTAGTAGTGTGTGTCCTTGTGTGTCTGAGCATGGCTGCCTCCGTGCGTTGGTCTGAGTCTGCTGGTCTGAGTCTGCTGGTCTGAGTCTGCTGGTCTGAGTCTGCGTAGCGTGCTGCTGCCTCTGTGCTGTGTGAGCCAGCCATGCTGTTGTCTTATCCAATCACAGTCAGCTCGGCTGGGCAGGAGGTTAAGAGAGAGGGATAGAGACTGTGTAGCCTCTCTCCTTGCTCTCTATGTAATGGACAGAGTGGGAGACTGTTACTGTTGGTCTCACAACGTTCTCTCGCGTTGAGCAGTACTTCTGCTCAGTGCAAACCACTGTTGGGGCTGATGGGAACGACCAGAGTGGGGTTTTAATTCCTCCATGCTGCCTTGCTCTTGCTCTCTCTTTCTGTTCTCATGCTTCTCCCTCCTTCCCTCTCTTCCATGCACCATCCTGCCATAAACATCCATTATGCCATAATCAAGTATATCTCTCTCTCCTCCCATGATATGCCTTGATAACTGACTGTTATTGTCGTCATTCAGAGGTATTCTAGATGTCTGTAGTCAATTCTACTCTTTAGAATGCAACTGCATTCAAACCAAGCCTTGATACAGAAAACCACTCTGTTATGAAACTGTTATGAAATTAATTGATGATGCATTTGTCTCCAAACCTTTTGTGTTTTGTATGGTTACATACCTCAGATAGATAAGCTTACAGTAAACGGAAGAGTTTAGGCAAGTCGTAAAGAAAGAGGCATGTCAGACAGAGTTTGTAAAGTGAGCCTTGTATTCATCTCTATGCAACTATATTCAGATGGTGTGAACTCCTGCAGTGCACATGTTGTAAGGAGGATGGAGTTTAGGGAGGGAGGAGGGGGAGAGAGAAAGAGAGAAGTAGAGAGAGTCTGCTCCACGTACAGAGTTCTGTCTGCCTCTCCTTAGTCTATTGTGGTGCACTCTTTTACATGGGCTTCTATTGAACATCTAATCACTGAGTGATAGCCATGATTATGATTAATAGTTGTGAAGCCCCTATTGAGGGCCTGAATAAACTGTTGATTGGAGGTTCTTTTGGAGGCCCTACTGACTCTCTGCAGTCCCTTCTTGTCCCCTTCAGGGCCCCATCCATCATCCACACTCTCCCAGGTAATTTGTCTCAAGGTTGTAAACTAGCTTGTCCGGCCAGGTTGTCTGCGGCGATCGAAGCAAACCAAATTCACTTGGCTGGAGTGATTAACGGGCTTAGACATGACAGAGGTCAACAAGGGTCGCAACTATGACAGGTGACAAATGGACTTCATAGACTGATGTTGGATGTTTGTTTGCCAGTGGAGGCAGTTCCAGCTGGCCCTCTCATTCCCTCTCTCCCTCCTCTCATTCCCTCTCTCCCTCCTCTCATTCCCTCTCTCTCCCTCCTCTCATTCCCTCTCTCTCCCTCCTCTCATTCCCTCTCTCCCTCCCCTCATTCCCTCTCTCTCCCTCCTCTCATTCCCTCTCTCTCCCTCCTCTCATTCCCTCTCTCTCCCTCCTCTCATTCCCTCTCTCTCCCTCCTCTCATTCCCTCTCTCTCCCTCCTCTCATTCCCTCTCTCTCCCTCCTCTCATTCCCTCTCTCTCCCTCCTCTCATTCCCTCTCTCTCCCTCCTCTCATTCCCTCTCTCTCCCTCCTCTCATTCCCTCTCTCTCCCTCCTCTCATTCCCTCTCTCTCCCTCCTCTCATTCCCTCTCTCTCCCTCCTCTCATTCCCTCTCTCTCCCTCCTCTCATTCCCTCTCTCTCCCTCCTCTCATTCCCTCTCTCTCCCTCCTCTCATTCCCTGTCTCTCCATCCTCTCATTCCCTCTCTCCCTCCCCTCATTCCCTCTCTCTCCCTCCTCTCATTCCCTCTCTCTCCCTCCTCTCATTCCCTCTCTCTCCCTCCTCTCATTCCCTCTCTCTCCCTCCTCTCATTCCCTCTCTCTCCCTCCTCTCATTCCCTCTCTCTCCCTCCTCTCATTCCCTGTCTCTCCATCCTCTCATTCCCTCTCTCCCTCCCCTCATTCCCTCTCTCTCCCTCCTCTCATTCCCTCTCTCTCCCTCCTCTCATTCCCTCTCTCTCCCTCCTCTCATTCCCTCTCTCTCCCTCCTCTCATTCCCTCTCTCTCCCTCCTCTCATTCCCTCTCTCTCCCTCATCTCATTCCCTCTCTCCCTCCCCTCATTCCCTCTCTCTCCCTCATCTCATTCCCTCTCTCTCCCTCCTCTCATTCCCTCTCTCTCCCTCATCTCATTCCCTCTCTCCCTCCCCTCATTCTCTCTCTCTCCCTCCTCTCATTCCCTCTCTCTCCCTCCTCTCATTCCCTCTCTCTCCCTCCTCTCATTCCCTCTCTCTCCCTCCTCTCATTCCCTCTCTCTCCCTCCTCTCATTCCCTCTCTCTCCCTCCTCTCATTCCCCCTCTCTCCCTCATCTCATTCCCTCTCTCTCCCTCCTCATTCCCTCTCTCTCCCTCATCTCATTCCCTCTCTCTCCCTCCACCCGTTCCCTCTCTCTCCCTCCACCCGTTCCCTCTCTCTCCCTCCTCTCGTTCCCTCTCTCTCCCTCCTCTCATTCCCTCTCTCTCCCTCCTCTCGTTCCCTCTCTCTCCCTCCTCTCATTCCCTCTCTCTCCCTCCTCTCAATCCCTCTCTCTCCCTCCTCTCATTCCCTCTCTCTCCCTCATCTCATTCCTTCTCTCTCCCTCATCTCATTCCCTCTCTCCCTCCTCTCATTCCCTCTCTCTCCCTCCTCTCATTCCCTCTCGCTCCCTCCACCCGTTCCCTCTCTCTCCCTCCTCTCGTTCCCCCTCTCTCCCTCCTCTCATTCCCACTCTCCCTCCTCTCATTCCCTCTCTCCCTCCTCTCATTCCCTCTCTCTCCCTCCTCTCATTCCCTCTCTCCACAGGGTATTGATCCAGTCCTGCCAACCTGAGTGAAGGTGTGAGAGAGAGGGGGGCATCCATCACCTTCTGCCCTGGGCACTGCCCTGTCACCCTGCCGGACCCCTCAAAAGCCACCTCCACCCCTCCCGTCAGTCCGCTCTTTGACAGATGGCTGGGTAGCACACCCTCCCTCTCACCTTGGGCTGTGGAAGCATCTATCACCATGGCGTTGGCGGTGCTGGACTCCTCTCATCACCCTGTCTCTAGTCAGGTCCCAGTCAGTGTGAGAGACAGTGTGTCTTGTCTATCTCAGGCCTGTCAGACAGACAGCACTTGAAGTTCCGTGTTTAACCCCCTGGATTGTACATGTCCCCCTCATCTGATGAATTATCCATGCTGCGGGGATGCTCAGTCCCGCACACAGCATTCCACACAGGAAAAGTACCACAGTAGTAGTGGTAGTTAGAAGCAAGCTTTTAGAAAGAACTAGAGTATATCTGAAGTGTTGTAGCGTTCTCTTCTTCTGAATTTCAGTGTGGCGAGGACCCCCCACATTATTATAGTAATAGTCTTCATATTATCATAGGAAGACTAGCTAACAACACCACAATATAACTCCCCCATCTTTCCTAGCCCCCAGTTAAACTCAGCTATCTTTACAGTTTCTCTTTCTCTCTCGGGAACATCCACTCAGTGTCTGAGTCTCCCTCAACCTGATCTATTATTTACAGGCTCTGAGCATTCACACCTTTTCTGCCCCAAGCCATGTCTTTTCAAGGAGAGAGAGTATGGATTTAACTTACAATGTAAGCTACAATGCCTCCTTTAAATATGTAGTTTCATTTCAATTATGCCAATAAGCAGAGTTCCAGTAGCTGACAGGGTGATGTATGACTCAGTTCTGTGTCTCTACAAGCTATTTAATGGGGCTTCGCTCCATTGTAATGCTTCTGTTTCAGTGTTAGATTGTGTTTTCTGCGGCAGTAAAGATACCCCTCCCCTCTGCACCCATTCCTTCCCAAGCATTTCAAATGCATCGGTGTCTTATCAGAGCCAATATGTTGGTTGATCCTTTACCCAGTTGTTCCACTTGCGAGCCATTTGAATGTGAAGGCAGGGCAGAGCAAGGGGAGAGCGGTGGAACGACAGGGATGCTATCATGGCCTATTTATTTTAAAGACTGATTAAAAAGCCTTGTGTGTTCACCAGCAAGCGTGAAATGCATCCCCCCCCCGGGACTCATCCAGTCATCAGGCCTAACATAACAAACGGCAATGGAAGCATTCTAATGGTGCTGCTGATGGCTTTTCTCTGTGCTGTGCTGTTATTGGTTTGGTGTGGGGAGAGGAGAGCATTGGCCAGAGGGGGCCTCTTACACACACTTTAAGGGGAGAGGATGAGAGGGAGGGGATGAGAGGGAGAGGATGAGAGGGAGGGGATGAGAGGGAGAGGATGAGAGGGAGGGGATGAGAGGGAGGGAGGGAGGGAGGGAGAGGATGAGAGGGAGGGGATGAGAGGGAGGGAGAGGATGAGAGGGAGGGGATGAGAGGGAGAGGATGAGAGGGAGAGGATGAGAGGGGGAGAGGGAGAGGATGAGAGGGAGAGAGGGTGAGAGGGAGAGGGAGAGAGACCAAAATGCATTTGTTGTTTACTACTGTACACTTCCAGTTGCAAAGATATCAACTCTTACCCTTTGATGCCGTGAGTGTATGTACTCTTTTTTTATGAGTGTGTCTTTGTACGTGTGTGCGTGCACGTGAGTGTGTCTTTGTACGTGTGTGCATGCACGTGAGTGTCTTTGTACGTGTGTGCGTGCACGTGAGTGTGTCTTTGTACGTGTGTGCGTGCACGTGAGTGTGTCTTTGTACGTGTGTGCGTGCATGTGAGTGTGTGTGCTGTGAGTGTGTCTTTGTATGTGTGTGTGTGCTGTGAGTGTGTCTTTGTACATGTGTGCGTGCATGTGAGTGTGTGTGCTGTGAGTGTGTCTTTGTACGTGTGTGCGTGCACGTGAGTGTGTCTTTGTATGTGTGTGCGTGCACGTGAGTGTGTCTTTGTACGTGTGTGCGTGCACGTGAGTGTGTCTTTGTACATGTGTGCGTGCACGTGAGTGTGCGTGCACGTGAGTGTGCGTGCATGTGAGTGTGTCTTTGTACATGTGTGCGTGCACGTGAGTGTGTCTTTGTACATGTGTGCGTGCATGTGAGTGTGTCTTTGTACATGTGTGCGTGCACGTGAGTGTGTCTTTGTACATGTGTGCGTGCACGTGAGTGTGTCTTTGTACATGTGTGCGTGCACGTGAGTGTGTCTTTGTACATGTGTGCGTGCACGTGAGTGTGTCTTTGTACATGTGTGCGTGCACGTGAGTGTGTCTTTGTACATGTGTGCGTGCACGTGAGTGTGTCTTTGTACATGTGTGCGTGCATGTGAGTGTGCGTGCATGTGAGTGTGTCTTTGTACATGTGTGCGTGCATGTGAGTGTGTCTTTGTACATGTGTGCGTGCACGTGAGTGTGCGTGCATTTGAGTGTGTCTTTGTACATGTGTGCGTGCACGTGAGTGTGTCTTTGTACGTGTGTGCGTGCACGTGAGTGTGTCTTTGTACATGTGTGCGTGCACGTGAGTGTGTCTTTGTACATGTGTGCGTGCATGTGAGTGTGTCTTTGTACATGTGTGCGTGCACGTTAGTTTGTGTCTTTGTACATGTGTGCGTGCATGTGAGTGTGTCTTTGTACATGTGTGCGTGCACGTGAGTGTGTCTTTGTACATGTGTGCATGCATGTGAGTGTGCATGCATGTGAGTGTGTCTTTGTACATGTGTGCGTGCACGTGAGTGTGTCTTTGTACGTGTGTGCGTGCATGTGAGTGTGTCTTTGTACATGTGTGCGTGCATGTGAGTGTGCGTGCATGTGAGTGTGTCTTTGTACATGTGTGCGTGCATGTGAGTGTGTCTTTGTACATGTGTGCGTGCATGTGAGTGTGCGTGCATGTGAGTGTGTCTTTGTACGTGTGTGCGTGCATGTGAGTGTGTCTTTGTACATGTGTGCGTGCACGTGAGTGTGTCTTTGTACGTGTGTGCGTGCACGTGAGTGTGTCTTTGTACATGTGTGCGTGCACGAGAGTGTATCTTTGTACATGTGTGCGTGCACGTGAGTGTGTCTTTGTACGTGTGTGCGTGCATGTGAGTGTGCGTGCATGTGAGTGTGTCTTTGTACATGTGTGCGTGCATGTGAGTGTGTGTGCACGAGAGTGTGTCTTTGTACATGTGTGCGTGCATGTGAGTGTGTGTGCTGTGAGTGTGTCTTTGTACGTGTGTGCGTGCACGAGAGTGTGTCTTTGTACATGTGTGCGTGCATGTGAGTGTGTGTGCTGTGAGTGTGTCTTTGTACGTGTGTGCGTGCACGTGAGTGTGTCTTTGTACATGTGTGTGTGCATGTGAGTGTGTGTGCTGTGTTTGCTTCACATATAAAGTCAGAGAGATAGTGTGTGTAGTGTACCAGTCTAGTACACTAGCTACTCAAACAGCATGTATGTTTACTGTATGTGGGTTTGTTTGACAAAGGAAGGGAAATATACTGTATGCTTTTTTAGAATATGCTGCTGCTTCATCACTATACCAGAGGGGATCATTTGGTTCTCAGGATGCATCAACAGCAGGTACACAAACACTACAGGCATCAGTTACTCACACAATCAGAACTAAAGTTACGCAATTCTGGGGACGTTCAATAACTTTCAACCATTGCAACCCTAATCAGAAGTCAGGTGTATGTGTGTTCTCTCCAGGAGGCTTGGCGATATGTTGCAACCCTAATCAGAAGTCAGGTGTATGTGTGTTCTCTCCAGGAGGCTTGGCGATATGTTGCAACCCTAATCAGAAGTCAGGTGTATGTGTGTTCTCTCCAGGAGGCTTGGCGATATGTTGCAACCCTAATCAGAAGTCAGGTGTATGTGTGTTCTCTCCAGGAGGCTTGGTGATATGTTGCAGCCCTAATCAGAAGTCAGGTGTATGTGTGTTCTCTCCAGGAGGCTTGGCGATATGTTGCAACCCTAATCAGAAGTCAGGTGTATGTGTGTTCTCTCCAGGAGGCTTGGCGATATGTTGCAAGTCCTAATCAGAAGTCAGGTGTATGTGTGTTCTCTCCAGGAGGCTTGGCGATATGTTGCAGCCCTAATCAGAAGTCAGGTGTATGTGTGTTCTCTCCAGGAGGCTTGGCGATATGTTGCAGCCCTAATCAGAAGTCAGGTGTATGTGTGTTCTCTCCAGGAGGCTTGGCGATATGTTGCAGCCCTAATCAGAAGTCAGGTGTATGTGTGT
Organism: Oncorhynchus gorbuscha; assembly: GCF_021184085.1. Lineage (NCBI taxonomy): Eukaryota > Metazoa > Chordata > Actinopteri > Salmoniformes > Salmonidae > Oncorhynchus > Oncorhynchus gorbuscha. The sequence goes on along the minus strand of NC_060188.1, from coordinate 11,426,737 downwards.
TCTCTCCAGGAGGCTTGGCGATATGTTGCAGCCCTAATCAGAAGTCAGGTGTATGTGTGTTCTCTCCAGGAGGCTTGGCGATATGTTGCAGCCCTAATCAGAAGTCAGGTGTATGTGTGTTCTCTCCAGGAGGCTTGGCGATATGGGAATCATTTCCTCATCTTGCTCTTTGTGATTGTCTTTCAAATAGTGTGTGTGTGTGTCTGCATGTTTCTGTGGATGCTTCTATCCTCCTGCCTGTGTTGGTTGGATGATTAGATGTTGGAGACAAAGGCACATCCCATAAGAAGCATATAAAACAAACAGTACTGTTCATCTAACTGACATTCTCCAACACTTGGGTTGTCATGACAACATTCACCCTGAATGAACACGGTCGTGTGCTACGTATGAAGTTGATATTTACAGATTTTGTTAGGGATTCAACTTTCTTGAACTTTTCCACATTTTTGCAGTTATGTAACAGTCACTAATCCTTTTAGCGAGTCTTGTTCACATTTATGTTCATTATTAGCATATTTACATGGGAAATCTATGATTGGTCCATACATTTAAAAAAAACTTTTAAATGAATGATGTATACCCATTCATTATTGAAGAACTTAAAATGCCTCCATCTTGGCAGTCCCTCACCATTGTAAAATAGATTTAGGAAGCTATAGAAATCCATCTATTAATGTCTACGGTTGTCTTTGCCACATGTATTCTGTTACAGACACCTCCTTACTGTATACTTTTAAATGATATTATGTCAGCTAAACATTAATAATAATAATAATAATATAACATTAAAGTTAAACATTTAAACGTTTTCCTTAAAGTATAGTACAATAAAAAAATACATAGACATGTCAATTGGTCCTTGAAACATTGAATGAACATACTGTATAATTCCATGAATTCCTATGAAGGACTGCTTCTTCTGAGGAATACCAACATGGCAAACCAGTGGCTCCAAAGCCCCTCATTGGCCATTTACATAGCATCAGCAATCCAGGGTCGTACCCCATCAGAACCCAGAATATAAGCTTGTTTTACTCCATTGTTTGTAAACAACATCATTGAAATCGAACACTGTATCACCTCAAAACATGGTTAAAACTATAATGTCGATATCATGGATGGTCAGTCCTTGCATCCATAGCTCTGTCTATGAGTTTGAGAGTGGTTACATTTCTCCAGCCCAATCCTTCAGCTTTTTACTGAAACAGTGGGGGGGAAGGGGGGTCCGTTTTGTTATTGTTTCAACTGCAGATTGTCCCTTTAAACATGTCTTGTCTACAGTGCAAAGCCCATAGCGTCCCTAAGGTTGAGGTGTTTGGTCACTTAATCACGTTCCTATCTGTGTGGGTGTGTGAAGGGGTTTGTGTGAAGGCTCGGCTACATGTTTGTTCTGTCTTGTTGTGAAGACACCGCAGCAGGAGGATGAAAGCACCTCCCTTTATCCAGTGTTACTCTGAAGCCTAAACCCAGACAGAGATGGAGGAGGAAGAGGTCAAGCCTCCTGCAGGCCCAGCTTGTTATCAGGGTGAAATTAACCAGGGAGGAAAGAGGTGAGAGACTGATTCAGGGGGTGGACGGTATGAAGGTTTAGACTTGGTTTTGGATTAGATCATATGGTTCGTTGGTGTGTGTGTGGACCTAGTCTAGACAGATAGGCAGGTTTAGCTTGGTTTTGAATTAGATCATATGGTTCGTTGGTGTGTGTGTGGACCTAGTCTAGACAGATAGGCAGGTTTAGACTTTGTTTTGAAATAGATCATATGGTTCGTTGGTGTGTGTGTGGACCTAGTCTAGACAGATAGGCAGGTTTAGACTTGGTTTTGAATTAGATCATATGGTTCGTTGGTGTGTGTGTGGACCTAGTCTAGACAGATAGGCAGGTTTAGATTTGGTTTTGAAATAGATCATATGGTTCGTTGGTGTGTGTGTGGACCTAGTCTAGACAGATAGGCAGGTTTAGATTTGGTTTTGAAATAGATCATATGGTTCGTTGGTGTGTGTGTGGACCTAGTCTAGACAGATAGGCAGGTTTAGACTTTGTTTTGAAATAGATCTTTGTTTTGAAATAGATCATATGGTTCGTTGGTGTGTGTGTGGACCTAGTCTAGACAGATAGGCAGGTTTAGACTTTGTTTTGGATTAGATCATATGGTTCGTTGGTGTGTGTGTGGACCTAGTCTAGACAGATAGGCAGGTTTAGACTTTGTTTTGAAATAGATCATATGGTTCGTTGGTGTGTGTGTGGACCTAGTCTAGACAGATAGGCAGGTTTAGACTTTGTTTTGAAATAGATCATATGGTTCGTTGGTGTGTGTGTGGACCTAGTCTAGACAGATAGGCAGGTTTAGACTTTGTTTTGGAATAGATCATATGGTTCGTTGGTGTGTGTGCCACTGTTTGTGCTGACCTTTAGTTCTCTATGCCAGGCTGTGTACAGGGAGAACCTGGGACTTGATCAGACAGACCGGATCATTTCTGGCGTGTTGACATTTGGTTCAGTATGCCTTTGTCTGATCCTTTTGGAATCTGGTGGTTTTGTACTCCGTTGTCTTACTGAACATGAGGTTCTGTGTTTGACTACCTCTCTCTCAGTCCCAGCTGTTCCTGGGTGAATATGGGAGCTAGCGAGTGATGGAGTGAGTCATTCTGTGTGTATATGTGAGCTGGCTCTGGTACCTGATTATGAGCCTGGGAATAAGGTGCTCGTGCCCAGGGTTTTGGCGCTGTCAGGAGTCTATTTTTTTTAAAGTGGATTTTTGCAGAAGGAAGGAAAACTCATATGAAATATGGATGAGTGTAGGTAAATTTACAATAAATTGGAAAAGAATGAGAGTACCTTCCAAGAGCCGAGGCTAGCTCTTATCTCGCTTAATTTCCCCCACCCTCCCTCACTCCTCTATCTTCTCTCTTGCTCACCTTTCTCAGTAAGGGGAAGCCCTTTGAAGATCTTGCTTAAAAAAATGGTGGCTTGAAAAATATCATATATGCTGCTCTTGATAATTGTGTGAATAGGACCATTTTCCTGCCCTGGTGAATAGGACCATTTTCCTGTCCTGGTGAATAGGACCATTTTCCTGCCCTGGTGAATGGGACCATTTTCCTGCCCTGGTGAATAGGACCATTTTCCTGCCCTGGTGAATGGGACCATTTTCCTGCCCTGGTGAATAGGACCATTTTCCTGCCCTGGTGAATAGGACCATTTTCCTGCCCTGGTGAATAGGACCATTTTCCTGCACTGGTGAATAGGACCATTTTCCTGCCCTGATGAATAAGACCATTTTCCTGCCCTGGTGAATAGGACCATTTTCCTGCCCTTGTGAATAGGACCATTTTCCTGCCCTGGTGAATAAGACCATTTTCCTGCCCTGGTGAATAGGACCATATTCCTGCCCTGGTGAATAGGACCATTTTCCTGCCCTGGTGAATAGGACCATTTTCCTGCCCTGGTGAATAGGACCATTTTCCTGCCCTGGTGAATAGGACCATTTTCCTGCCCTGGTGAATAGGACCATTTTCCTGCACGGCGTTACTCTGGACCCTGATCTCTCTTTTGAAGAACACATCAAGACCATTTCGAGGACAGCTTTTTTCCATCTACGTAACATTGCAAAAATCAGAAACTTTCTGTCCAAAAATGATGCAGAAAAATTAATCCATGCTTTTGTCACTTCTAGGTTAGACTACTGCAATGCTCTATTTTCCGGCTACCCGGATAAAGCACTAAATAAACTTCAGTTAGTGCTAAATACGGCTGCTAGAATCCTGACTAGAACCAAAAAATTTGATCATATTACTCCAGTGCTAGCCTCTCTACACTGGCTTCCTGTCAAAGCAAGGGCTGATTTCAAGGTTTTACTGCTAACCTACAAAGCATTACATGGGCTTGCTCCTACCTACCTCTCTGATTTGGTCCTGCCGTACATACCTATACGTACGCTACGGTCACAAGACGCAGGCCTCCTAATTGTCCCTAGAATTTCTAAGCAAACAGCTGGAGGCAGGGCTTTCTCCTATAGAGCTCCATTTTTATGGAACGGTCTGCCTACCCATGTCAGAGACGCAAACTCGGTCTCAACCTTTAAGTCTTTACTGAAGACTCATCTCTTCAGTGGGTCATATGATTGAGTGTAGTCTGGCCCAGGAGTGGGAAGGTGAACGGAAAGGCTCTGGAGCAACGAACCGCCCTTGCTGTCTCTGCCTGGCCGGTTCCCCTTTTTCCACTGGGATTCTCTGCCTCTAACCCTGTTACGGGGGCTGAGTCACTGGCTTGCTGGGGCTCTCTCGTGCCGTCCCTGGGGGGTGCGTCACCTGGGTGGGTTGATTCACTGTTGTGGTCGGCCTGTCTGGGTTCCCCCCCCTTGGGTTGTACCGTGTCGGAGATCTTTGTGGGCTATACTCGGCCTTGTCTCAGGATGGTACGTTGGTGGTTGAAGATTTCCCTCTAGTGGTGTGGGGGCTGTGCTTTGGCAAAGTGGGTGGGGTTATATCCTTCCTGTTTGGCCCTATCCGGGGGTGTCCTCGGATGGGGCCACAGTGTCTCCTGACCCCTCCTGTCTCAGCCTCCAGTATTTATGCTGCAGTAGTTTATGTGTCGGGGGGCTAGGGTCAGTTTGTTTATCTGGAGTACTTCTCCTGTCCTATTCGGTGTCCTGTGTAAATCTAAGTGTGCATTCTCTAATTCTCTCCTTCTCTCTTTCTTTCTCTCTCTCGGAGGACCTGAGCCCTAGAACCATGCCCCAGGACTACCTGACATGATGACTCCTTGCTGTCCCCAGTCCACCTGGCCATGCTGCTGCTCCAGTTTCAACTGGCCTGGGCCCTAGGACCATGTCCCAGGACTACCTGACATGAGGACTCCTTGCTGTCCCCAGTCCACCTGGCCATGCTCCTGCTCCAGTTTCAACTGTTCTGCCTTACTATTATTCAACCATGCTGGTCATTTATGAACATTTGAACATCTTGGCCACGTTCTGTTATAATCTCCACCGGCACAGCCGGAAGAGGACTGGCCACCCCACATATGCTCTCTCTAATTCTCTCTTTCTTTCTCTCTCTCGGAGGACCTGAGCCCTAGGACCGTGCCCCAGGACTACCTGACATGATGGCTCCTTGCTGTCCCCAGTCCACCTGACTGTGCTGCTGCTCCAGTTTCAACTGTTCTGCCTTATTATTATTTGACCATGCTGGTCATTTATGAACATTTGAACATCTTGGTCATGTTCTGTTATAATCTCTACCCGGCACAGCCAGAAGAGGACTGGCCACCCCACATAGCCCGGTTCCTCTCTAGGTTTCTTCCTAGGTTTTGGCCTTTCTAGGGAGTTTTTCCTAGCCACCGTGCTTTTACACCTGCATTGTTTGCTGTTTGGGGTTTTAGGCTGGGTTTCTGTACAGCACTTTGAGATATCAGCTGACGTACGAAGGGCTATATAAATAAATTTGATTTGATTTGACCATTATCCTGCCCTGATGAATAAGACCATTTTCCTGCCCTGGTGAATAGGACCATTTTCCTGCCCTGGTGAATAGGACCATTTTCCTGCCCTGGTGAATAGGACCATTTTCCTGCACTGGTGAATAGGACCATTTTCCTGCCCTGATGAATAAGACCATTTTCCTGCCCTGGTGAATAGGACCATTTTCCTGCCCTGGTGAATAGGACAATTTTCCTGCCCTGGTGAATAAGACCATTTTCCTGCCCTGGTGAATAGGACCATATTCCTGCCCTGGTGAATAGGACCATTTTCCTGCCCTGGTGAATAGGACCATTTTCCTGCCCTGGTGAATAGGACCATTTTCCTGCCCTGGTGAATAGGACCATTTTCCTGCACTGGTGAATAGGACCATTTTCCTGCCCTGATGAATAAGACCATTTTCCTGCCCTGGTGAATAGGACCATTTTCCTGCCCTGGTGAATAGGACAATTTTCCTGCCCTGGTGAATAAGACCATTTTCCTGCCCTGGTGAATAGGACCATATTCCTGCCCTGGTGAATAGGACCATTTTCCTGCCCTGGTGAATAGGACCATTTTCCTGCCCTGGTGAATAAGACCATTTTCCTGCCTGCTAAGCATTATAAGTACTTTGGGTGTCATGGAAAATGTATGGAGTAAAAAGTACATTATTTTGTTTAGGCGTGCAGTGAAGTAAATATAAATAGTAATGTACAGATACCCCCAAAAACCGTAAGTACTTTAAAATATTTAGTGTATTTGGATTCCCTCCTAATCCAGAGAGCTTTATTGGCATGACTGAATGTGTTTCTACAAGCTTTACTTCTAATCAGCTTAATGGTAAAGACACACGAGCAAACACAAGATATGAGTCTCTCTAATCTGCCTAATTATGACAATAATGCCTCAAATCAACAGATCAAATCAAATCCACACAGGCTGGTTTCTGCTGTTTACCCACCTGCTGCTGTTTACTCTCTCTCTCTCTCTCTCGTGCTCTCTCTCTTTCTCTCTCGTGCTCTCTCTCTTTCTCTCTCTCTCGTGCTCTCTCTCTCTTTCTCTCTCTCTCGTGCTCTCTCTCTCGTGCTCTCTCTCTCGTGCTCTCTCTCTCGTGCTCTCTCTCTCTCGTGCTCTCTCTCTCTCGTGCTCTCTCTCTCTCGCTCTCGCTCTCGCTCTCGCTCTCTCTCTCGCTCTCTCTGTCACTCTGCCCTTGTATGGTAGGTCTTCCACAACCACAGTCAGACACAATGGTTATGATAGGTCAGGATATATATTGCAATTTAACAGGATATTCACTTAAACCTAGAAATTCTAAATATATTTTTCAAGAACTGAAACGTATTAATACTTAATGATTTATCGTTTTCTGTCTGAAATGTTTAAGTTCTCTTCCAGTGCATTCTGACTGAGTTAAATGACCAGTGTGATTGTGGAGCTGGGATGTGTCATAAAACATTGTAATCAGTACTGAGTGGCACTTACACTGATTTTGAGCTTTACAACCACCGTTTATCCAACCACCGTTTATCCAACCACCGTTTATCCAACCACCGTTTATCCAACCACTGTTTATCCAACCACTGTTTATCTAACCGCCGTTTATCCAACCACTGTTTATCCAACCGCCGTTTATCCAACCACCGTTTATCCAACCACCGTTTATCCAACCACCGTTTATCCAACCACTGTTTATCTAACCGCCGCTTATCCAACCACCGTTTATCCAACCCCCGCTTATCAAAGTGGAACCTGGTGTACTCTACAGATAGAGAGACAACTAGAGAGGGAGAGAGATCTGTCTACCTGAGAAACAGCAGAAGGCGCTGTTTAACAGTGGACATAATGTGGGATCTTCCCAGGTTGTGGCCTCCATTTCAGGTCTTAGTGTTTAATCAGCTGTGTTCTGTGCTTTTCATTGGGCCAGTGTGTTGTGATGAGCTGTCAGACAGTTTGGCAGAGAGGATAACTAGAATTTTATGACTGCTCAGTCAGCCGTGTTCGCACCCTCCTTGCCCAACTGAACTGTAGGAAATCTTTTATTCTCAAATTCTTAATGAAAGTTTGTTTACTTTTTTCTTGTCTCCACACTATAGGAATAAGGATAGCTTGATTCACACCATCTACTCTCACATACACACACCGACTCCTACTGTGACCTCTCATAAACACTGACTCCTACTGTGACCTTTCATATACACTGGCTCCTACTGTGACCTCTCATACACACCGACTCCTACTGTGACCTCTCATACACACCGACTCATACTGTGACCTCTCATACACACTGACTCCTACTGTGACCTTTCATATACACTGACTCCTACTGTGACCTCTCATACACACCGACTCCTACTGTGACCTCTCATATACACAAGCTCCCACTGACTGAAATCGCTGGCTGTGACACACCAGCAAAGCTGATTAGACACAGAGAGAGACACACAGACGAGAGACAGAGATGTAGAGAGAGCGAGATATTTAAACAAACCCTGAGGTGCCTTATTTCATTATAAACTGGTTACCAATGTAATTAGAGCAGTACAAATACATGGTTTTTCATACCCGTGGTATATGATCTGATATACCACGGCTGTCAGCAATGAACCACCCAGTTCATATATATATATATATATTGGAATGAGAGAGTGAGATAGAGAGGGAAGAGCACAGAGAGAGAGAGGGGGAGAGAAAGAGATGCAGGTACCATACAGCCCAACAAACAAACCCACAGGAGGCAGGAGTAATCTCAGCAGCTCAACATCCCATCAATAATTCATCAGAAACACGGGTGTGAGGGGCGACACACAGAGAGAATGACAGAAAGAGGTTAGGGGTAGATTAGGTAGAGGAAGAGAGGAGGAAAAAGAACAGGAGAAATGAACAAAGTGAAAGATGGAGGGAATAAAACGGGAGAGATAACGTGAGTGATTTGCATAATGGTGAGATTAGAGGAGTGCCTGTGGGGGGAAGTGTCCTCTGGACTCTCCCAGTCTTTCTCCTGTCCTCACATCCAGCTGAGGATTGGTCTCACTAACTAGGTTCTTTATTAGACCTCTGGGCCTCCATATGATCACTGATACATGACCAGGCACAGAGAGATGAAGGCTTCTGCCAGCCTCAGGCCAAAGTCTATTACATTATCCTGGCTCTCACCACTGTTTCGCCTCATACACACATCGAATCATTACTTTACGGTCCACGTACATTTCAATCTGTTGTGGTCTCTCTTGCTCGCTCTCTCTTCTTAGAAATGTTGACGTATATGTGGTACATTTGTTCTTCATTGTGTTTTGTGTGCTCGTTTGTTTGTGTGTGTGTGTGTGTGTGTGTGTGTGTGTGTGTGTGTGTGTGTGTGTGTGTGTGTGTGTGTGTGTGTGTGTGTGTGTGTGTGTGTGTGTGTGTGTGTGTGTGTGTGTGTGTGTGTGTGTGTGTGTGTGTGTGTGTGTGTGTGTGTAACAGGTGTTCGGACATTGCTCTGTCCTTCTCTTAGTGCTCCTGTCTTGTTTGTTCCTTTTCGTCCTCTTCCTCCTTCTGTTGGACAGATCCACTGCACTGACCCACACTCTCCTCTTGCCATCCTTGACCTTTAACCTCAGTATGTCATGTCCAGCAGCCAACTAGACAGTCAGCCGGCTCCAGAGCACAGTGACATCCTCAGGGAGGTGTTGTCTCTGACTGGCCCAGCCGGCCAGCGCAGTGAGGTTGACCTATCCCTGACCCTCACCAGGCACAAACACAATCCCTCCAGACAGACCGCTCAGATCTCCTGGACACTGGTTGTCTCCCAAACCACACCCTATTCCCTTTACAGTGCACTACTTGGTCAAAAGTTGTGCACTATAAAGGGAATAAGGTGCCATTTGTGACGCACACTGACAGAAAAGTCATTGCTGTGTGGATTCAGACTGTAGTGGTGGTCAAACAACTGGACTGACTGTGTCAACACCAAGCCCCCTGTAGTTCCAGTGTCAACACCCCCTGTAGATCCAGTATCAACACCAAGCCCCCTGTAGTTCCAGTGTCAACACCCCCTGTAGATCCAGTATCAACACCAAGCCCCCTGTAGTTCCAGTGTCAACACCCCCTGTAGATCCAGTGTCAACACCAAGCCCCCTGTAGTTCCAGTGTCAACACCAAGCCCCCTGTAGTTCCAGTGTCAACACCCCCTGTAGATCCAGTATCAACACCAAGCCCCCTGTAGTTCCAGTGTCAACACCAAGCCCCCTGTAGATCCAGTGTCAACACCAAGCCCCCTGTAGTTCCAGTGTCAACACCCCCTGTAGATCCAGTATCAACACCAAGCCCCCTGTAGTTCCAGTGTCAACACCCCCTGTAGATCCAGTATCAACACCAAGCCCCCTGTTGTTCCAGTGTCAACACCAAGCCCCCTGTAGTTCCAGTGTCAACACCCCTGTAGATCCAGTATCAACACCAAGCCCCCTGTAGTTCCAGTGTCAACACCAAGCCCCCTGTAGTTCCAGTGTCAACACCCCTGTAGATCCAGTATCAACACCAAGCCCCCTGTAGTTCCAGTGTCAACACCAAGCCCCCTGTAGATCCAGTGTCAACACCAAGCCCCCTGTAGTTCCAGTGTCAACACCCCCTGTAGATCCAGTATCAACACCAAGCCCCCTGTAGTTCCAGTGTCAACACCAAGCCCCCTGTAGTTCCAGTGTCAACACCCCCTGTAGATCCAGTATCAACACCAAGCCCCCTGTAGTTTCAGTGTCAACACCAAGCCCCCTGTAGATCCAGTGTCAACACCTCCTGTAGATCCAGTGTCAACACCCCCTGTAGATCCAGTGTCAACACCAAGCCCCTTGTAGTTCCAGTGTCAACACCAAGCCCCTTGTAGTTCCTGTAGTCAACACCAAGCCCCCTGTAGTTCCTGTAGTCAACACCAAGCTCCCTGTAGTTCCAGTGTCAACACCAAGCCCCCTGTAGATCCAGTGTCAACACCAAGCCCCTTGTAGTTCCAGTAGTCAACACCAAGCCCCCTGTAGTTCCTGTAGTCAACACCAAGCCCCTTGTAGTTCCAGTGTCAACACGAAGCCCCCTGTAGTTCCAGTGTCAACACCAAGCCCCCTGTAGTTCGTGTCAACACCAAGTCCCCAGTAGTTCCTGTAGTCAACACCAAGCCCCCTGTAGTTCCTGTAGTCAACACCAAGCCCCCGGTAGTTCCTGTAGTCAACACCAAGCCCCCTGTAGTTCCTGTAGTCAACACCAAGCCCCCTGTAGTTCCTGTAGTCAACACCAAGCCCCTGTAGTTCCTGTTCAACACCAAGCCCCCTGTACTTCCTGTAGTCAACACCAAGCTCCCTGTAGTTCCTGTAGTCAACACCAAGCCCCCTGTAGTTCCTGTAGTCAACACCAAGCCCCTGTAGTTCCTGTAGTCAACACCAAGCCCCCTGTAGTTCCTGTAGTCAACACCAAGCCCACTGTAGTTCCTGTAGTCAACACCAAGCCCCCTGTCGTTCCTGTAGTCAACACCAAGCCCCCTGTAGTTCCTGTAGTCAACACCAAGCCCCATGTAGTTCCTGTAGTCAACACCAAGCCCCCTGTAGTTCCTGTAGTCAACACCAAGCCCCCTGTAGTTCCTGTAGTCAACACCAAGCCCCCTGTAGTTCCAGTGTCAACACCAAGCCCCCTGTAGTTCCAGTGTCAACACCAAGCCCCATGTAGTTCCTGTAGTCAACACCAAGCCCCCTGTAGTTCCTGTAGTCAACACCAAGCCCCCTGTAGTTCCTGTAGTCAACACCAAGCCCCCTGTAGTTCCAGTGTCAACACCAAGCCCCATGTAGTTCCTGTAGTCAACACCAAGCCCCCTGTAGTTCCTGTAGTCAACACCAAGCCCCCTGTAGTTCCAGTGTCAACACCAAGCCCCCTGTAGTTCCAGTGTCAACACCAAGCCCCATGTAGTTCCTGTAGTCAACACCAAGCCCCCTGTAGTTCCTGTAGTCAACACCAAGCCCCCTGTAGTTCCAGTGTCAACACCAAGCCCCCTGTAGTTCCAGTGTCAACACCAAGCCCCATGTAGTTCCTGTAGTCAACACCAAGCCCCCTGTAGTTCCTGTAGTCAACACCAAGCCCCCTGTAGTTCCAGTGTCAACACCAAGCACCCTGTAGTTTGTGTCATTACAGTCCAAAAGAGAAGCACTGCCCTGCTCATGATCTCCTTATTTTTCTCCCACTTCTTTCTCCCCAGACCTCTCTAGGACATGACTGAGCATATGTTAAATCATTTACAGCGGTGTGATTGAAAAGGGGAACAGGCTGTGAGGCGTGGGGAACATGCCGGTGGTTAGTGAGAGCTGGGAGGGGAGAAGGATGACGTCATCAGATGTTTGGATGTTCATTACATTGACAGCTTCTCAGCTGTGATACAGTGACTCTGTGGAAAGACTGGTGAATTATTGAAGCCTGATTGTCTAATGTGTATAAGAGGCGGTGTGTGCTTTGAGAGAGACTGATAATAAGGTGTTGGTACATCTGTAGGCCTCTAGTGGAATATAGCCTTGGGAGCTGCTCTGTGTGTGTTGTATTTGTGTGTGAGTTACATAAAGGCATGTCTTGTGTCTTTGTATATAGTATCGTATGTGTGTGTGTTTGAGTATGTGTTTGTGTGTGTGTATGTGTCTGTGTGTGTGTGCGTTTGAGTATGTGTTTGTGTGTGTGTTTGAGTATGTATTTGTGTGTGTGTATGTGTCCGTGTGTGTGTGCGTTTGAGTATGTGTTAATGTGTGTGTGTGTGTGTTTATGATAGCAGTCCTGACTGTGTGCCTGTTACTCTCTATGTATATCTATGCGTGGCTTTGTCTGAGCTTCCCGGTGATGTCTCAGTGCCAACACAGGGGAGTGTGGATGTGTGTCACATGTTGGAGTGAACAGCTGCTTGGGGACTTGGAGAGTTTAGATTGAGATGTTTTGTTCCCTGTTTCATGGAATGAATGAATGAATGAATGAATGCGTAGAGCACAAGACTAAAATGACAACTAAGTGAATATTGACACTGGCTGACATACTGAATGGCTCAGTGACTTTGCAGTCAGTTACAGAGTGTACTAGGTGACTGTGACTAGTGTGTGCAGTGTGATGACAGGCCCAGCAGTGGTTTGATGGAGGTAAAGGACAGTATGAGAGATGGAGAGGTAGAGACTATAGAGAGGGGAGGTCGGGAGGTAGGAAGATGGGGAGGATAGAGAGGAGAGGATAGAGAGGTGTAGAGAGGTGTAGAGAAGTGTATAGAGGATAGAGAGGTGTAGAGAGGATAGAGAGGAGAGGATAGAGAGGTGTAGAGAGGTGTAGAGAAGTGTATAGAGGATAGAGAGGTGTAGAGAGGATAGAGAGGTGTAGAGAGGTGTATAGAGGATAGAGAGGTGTAGAGAGGATAGAGGTGTAGAGAGGATAGAGAGGTGTAGAGAGGCGTATAGAGGATAGAGAGGTGTAGAGAGGTGTATAGAGGATAGAGAGGTGTATAGAGGATAGAGAGGTGTAGATAGGATAGAGAGGTGTAGAGAGGTGTATAGAGGATAGAGAGGTGTATAGAGGATAGAGAGGTGTATAGAGGATAGAGAGGTGTAGAGAGGTGTATATAGGATAGAGAGGTGTATAGAGTATAGAGAGGTGTATAGAGGATAGAGAGGTGTAGAGAGGTGTATAGAGGATAGAGAGGTGTAGAGAGGATAGATAGGTGTATAGAGGATAGAGAGAGGTAGAGAGGTGTATAGAGGATAGAGAGGTGTATAGAGGATAGAGAGGTGTATAGAGGATAGAGAGGTGTAGAGAGGATAGAGAGATGTATCGAGGATAGAGAGGTGTAGAGAGGTGTAGAGAAGATAAAGAGGTGTATAGAGGATAGAGAGATGTAGAGAGGTGTATAGAGGATAGAGAGATATAGAGAGGATAGAGAGGTGTAGAGAGTTGTAGAGAGGATAGAGAGGTGTAGAGAGGATAGAGAGGTGTATAGAGGATAGAGAGGTGTATAGAGGATAGAGAGGTGTATAGAGGATAGAGAGGTGTAGAAAGGAAAGAGAGGTGTAGAGAGGTGTATAGAGGATAGAGAGGTGTAGAGAGGTGTATAGAGGTGTATAGAGGATAGAGAGGTGTAGAGAGGATAGAGAGGTGTAGAGAGGATAGAGAGGTGTAGAGAGGATAGAGAGGTGTAGAGAGGTGTATAGAGGATAGAGAGGTGTAGAGAGGATAGAGAGGTGTAGAGAGGGGTATAGAGGATAGAGAGGTGTATAGAGGATAGAGAGGTGTATAGAGGATAGAGAGGTGTATAGAGGATAGAGATGTGTAGAGAGGATAGAGAGGTGTATAGAGGATAGAGAGGTGTAGAGAGGATAGAGAGGTGTAGGGAGAGAGAGGATAGAGAGGAGGAGAGGTAGAGAGGTGTAGAGAGGATAGAGAGGAGGAGAGGTAGAGAGGATAGAGAGATGTAGAGAGGATAGAGAGGTGTAGAGAGGTGTAGAGAGGATAGAGAGGTGTAGAGAGGTGTATAGAGGATAGAGAAGTGTAGAGAGAGAGGATAGAGAGGAGGAGAGGTAGAGAGGTGTAGAGAGGATAGAGAGGAGGAGAGGTAGAGAGGATAGAGAGGATAGAGAGGTGTAGAGAGGTGTAGAGAGGATAGAGAGGTGTAGAGAGGTGTATAGAGGATAGAGAGGTGTAGAGTGGATAGAGAGGTGTATAGAGGATAGAGAGGTGTAGATGGGATAGAGAGGTGTAGAGAGGTGTATAGAGGATAGAGAGGTGTAGAGAGGATAGAGAAGTGTAGAGAGGATAGAGAGGTGTAGAGAGAGAGAGAGGAGGAGAGGTAGAGAGGATGAGAGGTGTAGAGAGCGAGAGGGGATAGAGAGGAGGAGAGGTGTAGAGAGAGAGAGAGGAGGAGAGGTAAAGAGGATAGAGAGGTGTATAGAGGATAGAGAGGTGTAGAGGGGATAGAGAGGTATATAGAGGATAGAGTGGTGTAGAGGGGATAGAGAGGTGTAGAGAGGTGTATAGAGGATAGAGAGGTGTAGAGAGGATAGAGAGGTGTAGAGAGGATAGAGAGGTGTAGAGAGAGAGAGGATAGAGAGGAGGAGAGGTAGAGAGGATAGAGAGGTGTAGAGAGAGAGAGAGGAGGAGAGGTAGAGAGGATGAGAGGTGTAGAGAGAGAGAGAGGATAGAGAGGAGGAGAGGTAGAGAGGTGTAGAGAGAGAGGAGTAGAGGTAGGGAGGATAGAGAGGTGTAGAGAGAGAGAGGATAGAGAGGTAGAGAGGTGTAGAGAGGAGGAGAGGTAGAGAGGATAGAGAGGTGTAGAGAGGTGTATAGAGGATAGAGAGGTGTAGAGGGGATAGAGAGGAGGAGAGATAGAGAGGATAGAGAGGAGTAGAGAGAGAGGATAGAGAGGAGGAGAGGTAGAGAGGATAGAGAGGTGTAGAGCAGATAGAGAGCTGTAGAGAGGATAGAGAGGAGGAGAGGTAGAGAGGATAGAGAGGTGTAGAGGGGATAGAGAGGTGTAGAGAGAGAGAGGAGGAGAGAGGAGAGAGAGGAGGAGAGGTATAGAGGATAGAGAGGTGTTGAGAGGATAGAGAGGTGTATAGAGGATAGAGAGGTGTATAGAGGATAGAGAGGGGTATAGAGGATAGAGAGGTGTTGAGAGGTGTAGAGAGGATAGAGAGGTGTATAGAGGATAGAGAGGTGTTGAGAGGATAGAGAGGGGTATAGAGGATAGAGAGGTGTATAGAGGATAGAGAGGTGTATAGAGGATAGAGAGGTGTTGAGAGGATAGAGAGGTGTAGAGAGGATAGAGAGGTGTATAGAGGATAGAGAGGAGGAGAGAGGATAGAGATGTGTAGAGGAAGAGAGGATAGAGAGGAGGAGAGGTAGAGAGGATAGAGAGGTAGAGAGGATAGAGAGGTGTAGAAAGGATCGAGAGGTAGAGAGGATAGAGAGGTGTATAGAGGATAGAGAGGAGGAGAGGGAATAGAGAGGTGTAGAGAGGATAGAGAGGTAGAGAGGATAGAGAGGTGTAGAAAGGATAGAGAGGTAGAGAGGATAGAGAGGTGTATAGAGGATAGAGAGGAGGAGAGAGGATAGAGAGGAGGAGAGGTAGAGAGGATAGAGAGGATGAGAGGTTTGGTCTAAGCAGAGTGGTTCTGCTTGCAGGCTTTTACTAAGTGTCTTGCTGGAGAGGAAGGCTGTTTGCGTCGTTGCCACTGGAGACGAGGGAGGTTGACATTTTTATTTTAGCATCTTCAGCTTGGCACAGCGAGAGGCTCTTTCTGTCTGAAATTACTGTGTCTGGTATTCACTAGGGCCGGGACGATACCAGTATTGCGATACTCGTTAGTTGTCGTGGCAAGGAAACAAAACATGAATCGAATTTGACTTCTTTAGGAAAACAGCCCTAATGTTGGAATCAAGCATCATTATGTTGTCATCCAGTGTCACACGTATTTATTTTCCAAGCTTTAGCACACAATGTTTTACATACAGCAGGATTTTAAAGGGCGAAGAGTTCGGACTACTACGTGTTTCTGTTTTTGCCACAGAAAAATGATCACAATACTGGTATTGTCCTAGTATTCACAGGGAGGGTTTTCTCTCTCTTTCCATATTTGCTGGAAGTCTTTTCAACACTTTTGTAGGAGCATGTTTTTGTCCTTGGTCTAGTTGTGAACAGTCTTGTCCTATTCAGTCCTTCTTTCTCTCCTTATGCCTATCTATCTCTGTTGCTGCCCCCCTTCTCTTCTGCTGGTTAATTAGCTTCCTGTGTGTGACAGGAAGTGACAGATTAAAGGTGATTTACCAGATTGCCTGGTATGATTTGAGGGGAGTGGGGCAGCCGGCCCGGTCGTAGAGGAAATGAGCTGACATAAGGAATCTAACAAGACAGAGGCTGTGAATATGAGAGCCGGGAGATGTCTGGCTTATTATTCCATTAAAATGGCTACATCTGATTTTCCTCATTTCAATCCCCCGATTAAGACTGATAGCTGTTCCCTGTGGGACTAGGATATACTGTATGCTAGTCTATGCATGCTCAGCAACTCCAAAATCAGGCTTTGTTCCCCCTGTTTACCTCTTTACTGTAGCTCCACCTCCCTCCCTCCCTCCCTCCCTCTCCTGGCTGATTTAGAAGAGATCATACCATACATCAGCTATTAAAGGAGCCATCTGGAGCATGCTGTGTGTTGCTGAGACACCCTCAGTGGAGCTGATGACTGATCCAGGCCCATCAATATGCACTCATGCTAAATGAACACACATTTTTTACATTTTAGTCGTTTAGCAGAGGCTCTTATGCAGAGCGACTTACAGTTAGTGCATTTATCTTCAGATAACTAGTTGGAACAACCCATGCTTGACTTGGGCCAGAGCTGCCTGGAACCCCGTACCGACACTTGACATTTTTTGGGAAATGGGTACCCGGCTACTCTATAAAAACAAAGGAGCTTATCTCTTGACCAGATTCACACACCCAGTCATATTTGGTGTTATGCTGGTGAATGAGGACCCAAAAGCGACTTAACAGAAACAGAGTCTTTATTCCAGTCTTTAACAAAAACGATAATCCTGGATATTATCTTAGGTAAATACAAAACAGGAAAACTGAAATCCTCTCGTCAGTAGAGAGGAACGACTGGAGACGCGACCACAGACTGCAGGTCGCTTCGGGAAGGCACAGGCCGTAGCTGACATAGACACCTGCTCACACGCAGCATCTGAAGAAGGCAAAAACACGACAGGGCGGAACAAGGACACAGAACAGCAAACATCAAACAAGGATCCGACAAGGACAGAAGCGGAAAACAGAGGGAGAAATAGGGACTCTAATCAGAGGGCAAAATAGGGGACAGGTGTGAAAGAGTAAATGAGGTAGTTAGGAGAATGAGGAACAGCTGGGAGCAGGAACGGAACGATAGAGAGAGAGCGAGAGAGGGAGAGAGGGAGGGGGAGAGAGAGGGATAGAAAGAGGGAAAGAACCTAATAAGACCATCAGAGGGAAACGAATAGAAGGGGAAGCACAGGGACAAGACATGATAATCAATGACAAAACATGACATTTGGGGGGGGGGGTCAAAGAGGAATGAAGGCGGGATCTTCATTGACTAGTAATGTAGAGTGGGCATTCATTTCCTGATTTCGCGTTGTTCAAGTTTATTTGCTAGTCTGTGAATCTGTGAGTGACAGAAGGCTGTTTGAGATTGCACAGATTGAATGTGTGCCAGCCTGAATGGCAAGATGCGCTGTACCAAGTTGTCAAATTAGGATTTGTAATGTCATGAAAAGTCATGGAAATGTATTTCAGAATTGTTGTTCATGAGAAAAAAAACCATCAGCCATTATCGGAATGACCCTTCAGTGCATGTTTGTGGTGCTGCAAGTGTGTGTGTCAGTGGGCCGTTGCCCGTGGAGACGACATTTCAGCAGAGGTATAAATTAATCACAGACAGACTAACTAGATCACCATCTCAACAAATATCTTGTAGAAGTTATCTCGCTAGTTAATTAAAGCTAGCTAAGCATTCATTTTTTGCCTTTCCATCAGCACTGTAGAGCCTAAATAATGATGCACTGTTGGAAAGCTGGGATTCCCCTCTATCAAACATTAGCCATGTAATCGGGACAACGGTAAAAATATTCTAAGATTAGCCAAATAACTTGCTGTGCATAGAGCTCCAAGAAACATGAATATTTGACTCTATATTAACACGTCTAGTTAAATACCTTGCTTTGAAGTAACCTACGTTATCCATTTGATCCCTGATTTACTGAATGAGAGAATCATTAAATAAAGACACAAGTATTTGGTTGTAATGTTGAAAAAGCCAAGCCTGCACACCCAGGAGCTCTCCAGATGGAGGGATGACAACATGTGACTAACAGGGCAGTTCCACATGGGGCCTAAGTGCCTTGATCAAGGGCACAACGGCAGGAGGTGGGAGGTCTATATGGGATCAGACACAGCAGCCTTCCAGTGTCAATAAGGCTTACTTGTTCATGTAGGCTGTAATAATAGTCATGAACATTTGGTTAAAAGTCATGGAGAAGTCATGGAGAAGTCATGGAGAAGTCATGGAGAAGTCATGGAGAAGTCATGGAGAATTTATGGAGAAGTCATGGAGAAGTCATGGAGAAGTCATGGAGAATTTATGGAGAAGTCATGGAGAAGTCATGGAGAAGTCATGGAGAATTCATGGAGAAGTCATGGAGAATGTGTCTGAACCGTTAACAGTGGATAATCAGAGGTCTCTGTTGCATAATGTTGTTTGTGAATGTCGGTGAACAGTCTAATGGACCAACATGGAAAAAGACAGTTCCTGCACTTCTTCCATCCCAAGTCAAACACTGGGGACAACCACATATCACAGGCATAGTATGTACACTTTTCCTAGCGCGCACACACACGCACGCACGCACACACACACGCACGCACGCACGCACGCACACACACACACACACACACACACACACACACACGCACACACGCACACACACGCACGCACACACACACACACACACACACACACACACACACTGAGATCATTCAATCACTCACCCTGTGATTGAGCTCGTGAGCCATTAATATACATGAATTGTCTATATTCCCTCAGCTGGTGTGATATATCAATAAGCAATAAGCTGTATCTCTACTTAGTGCCGTTAAAGTTGATTTGTTCCAGCCTTAATAACAGTTGTTTGATGCTGACTCCAGGCCTCCGGCACCCAGAGGATCCCGCTGGCATCGCTGTGGAGTAACCCTGTACTATTGGGGCGGGTAGGGAGTTCTTCTGGACTGGCAGTAATACTCTCTCAGCTCTTGTTGTAAGAAATCCTCTATGAGTCGTCCCTCTAGATGAGTCAGCAACAAACTCTGCATTGACAAACAGATTTAGTCTATGCTGAGGTCGGAGATTCACAATCAGGAGGGTACATTGCACTGTCTGGCCAGCGCAGGGCAAGGTAATGCAGAGCAATATTTTGCATTTGAATCAATGGGAGCTCTATCGTTTTGACCAAACATAACTATTATAGCAAATATGTCCTTGTTTTTATTTCATTTGACTCAATGGCACATGGAAACGGACAGAACATTTTCTGTCCACTTTTACCCTCTAATGGACTACGTTTCTACTTATATTGAGAACTGTATACTACTGCAGCTTGTTCAACAACCATATTAGCTAGTAGCCACATAAATTCTTTAAAAATGTTGAAATGCCTGTTTGCATGCACAACAGTTCCCACCTACTGACACAGAGCTCATTTATGCATGAGGAGACCCATCAGCAATTAATTGTTGCTCTGAACACTCTTCACTGAGGTGTACGTTAAGATGCTCTCTCTGGCAACATGATCTCATGTGAGATCTCTGCTCGCTTTGATCTTTTTTTATTGTGCAAATGATCCACCACCCCTTTTCTCTCTCTCTCTTTCTCACTCTCATTCATTTCCTCCCTCCATGTGCAGCCTGAATCTCTCTCTCTCTTCTCTCTCTCACCCAATTCAATTCAAAGGGCTTTATTGGCATGGGGGTGGCAGAGTGGTCTAAGGCTGTGTGACAGCCGGCAGCAACCGGGAGACCCATGAGACTGCACAATTGGCCCAGAGTTGTCCGGGTTAGAGGAGGGTTTGGCTGGCCGGGATGTCCTTGTCCCATGTCACGCTCTAGCACACATTGGTGTGGCTGGCATCCGGGTTAAGTGAGCAGTGTGTTAAGAAGCAGTGCGGCTTGGCATGTTCGTGTTTCGGAGGACGCATGGCTCTCAACTTTCACCTCTCCTGAGTCCGTACGGGAGTTGCAGCGATGGGACAAGACTGTAAGAACCCGTTTGAAATTGGGGAGGAAAAGGGGTAAAAACAACAACTTAATTAACAAAAGTGAAATAAACAATATAAAATGAACAGTAAACATTACACTCACAAAAGTTACATAGGAACAAAGACATTTCAAATGTCATATTATGGCTATTATGGTACAGTGTTCTCACGATGGGCAAATATTTAAAGTACCAAAGGGAAAATGAATAATCATATATATTGTTTGTATTTGTTTGTATTTACAATTGTTCTTCACTGGTTGTCCTTTTCTTTTCTTGTGGCAACAGGTCACAAATCTTGCTGCTGTGATGGCTCACTGTGGTATTTCACCCAATAGATATGGGAGTTTATCAACATTTGATTTTCTTTCAAATTCTTTCTGGGTCTGTGTAATCTGAGGAAAATATGTCTCTGATATGGTAATACATTTGGCAGGAGGGAAGGAAGTGCAGCTCCGTTTCCACCTCATTTTGTGGGCAGTGAGCACATAGTTTGTCTTTGTTATGCAGGTGAATGAGGACCCAAAAGCGACTTGGCGAAAACAGAGTCTTTAATCCAGTGTAAGGAAATAGCAATACTCCTAGACAAATCAGAGCGGTAAATAAACATAAAGAACAATTCCACTCGTAATCACGAGAACTGACTGGAGACTCGATAATAAACTGCAGGTTGCCTCGGGAAGGCACTTGACCGTAGCAGACTCAGACACCTGCTCACCACGCAGCATCTGAGGGAAACACGACACGACAGGGCGATACAAAGACACAGCACGGTGAACAATATACAAGGATCCGACAGGACAGAAACGGAAAACAAGGGGAGAAATAGGGACTCTAATCAGGGGAAAAGATAGGGAACAGGTGTGGGAAGACTAAATGATTGATTAGGGGAATAGGAACAGCTGGGAGCAGGAACGGAACGATAGAGAGAAGAGAGAGAGAGAGGGAGAGAGAAAAAGGGAACGAACCTAAAAAGACCAGCAGGGGAAAACGAACAGAAGGAAAAGCAAAATGACAAGACAATATAAGACAAAACATGACAGTACCCCCACTCACCGAGCGCCTCCTGGCGCACTCGAGGAGGAATCCTGGCGGCAACGGAGGAAATCATCAATCAGTGAACGGTCCAGCACGTCCCGAGACGGAACCCAACTCCTCTCCTCAGGACCGTAACCCTCCCAATCCACTAAGTATTGGTGACCCCGTCCCCGAGAACGCATGTCCATGATCCTACGTACCTTGTAAATAGGTGCGCTCTCGACAAGGACGGGAGGGGGGAGGGAAGACGAACGGGGTGCGAAGAAAGGGCTTGACACAGGAGACATGGAAGACAGGATGGACGCGACGAAGATGTCGCGGAAGAAGCAGTCGCACAGCGACAGGATTGACGACCTGGGAGACACGGAACGGACCAATGAACTGCGGAGTCAACTTACGAGAAGCTGTCGTAAGAGGAAGGTTGCGAGTGGAAAGCCACACTCTCTGGCCGCAACAATACCTAGGACTCTTAATCCTACGTTTATTGGCGGCTCTCACAGTCTGTGCCCTGTAACGGCAAAGTGCAGACCTCACCCTCCTCCAGGTGCGCTCACAACGTTGGACAAACGCTTGAGCGGAGGGAACACTGGACTCGGCAAGCTGGGATGAGAACAGAGGAGGCTGGTAACCCAGACTACTCTGAAACGGAGATAACCCGGTAGCAGACGAAGGAAGCGAGTTGTGAGCGTATTCTGCCCAGGGGAGCTGTTCTGCCCAAGACGCAGGGTTTCTGAAAGAAAGGCTGCGTAGTATGCGACCAATCGTCTGATTGGCCCTCTCTGCTTGACCGTTAGACTGGGGATGAAACCCGGAAGAGAGACTGACGGACGCACCAATCAAACGACAGAACTCCCTCCAAAACTGTGACGTGAATTGCGGACCTCTGTCTGAAACGGCGTCTAACGGGAGGCCATGAATTCTGAACACATTCTCGATGATGATTTGTGCCGTCTCCTTAGCGGAAGGAAGTTTAGCGAGAGGAATGAAATGTGCCGCCTTAGAGAACCTATCGACAACCGTAAGAATCACAGTCTTCCCCGCAGACAAAGGCAGACCGGTAATGAAGTCTAGGGCGATGTGAGACCATGGTCGAGAAGGAATGGGGAGCGGTCTGAGACGACCGGCAGGAGGAGAGTTACCTGACTTAGTCTGCGCGCAGTCCGAACAAGCAGCCACGAAACGGCGCGTGTCACGCTCCTGAGTCGGCCACCAAAAGCGCTGGCGAATAGAAGCAAGAGTGCCTCGAACACCGGGATGACCAGCTAACTTGGCAGTGTGAGCCCACTGAAGAACAGCCAGACGAGTGGAAACAGGGACGAAAAGAAGGTTACTAGGACAAGCGCGCGGCGACGCAGTGTGCGTGAGTGCTTGCTTAACCTGTCTTTCAATTCCCCAGACTGTCAACCCGACAACACGCCCATAAGGAAGAATCCCCTCGGGATCAGTAGAAGCCACAGAAGAACTAAAAAGACGGGATAAGGCATCAGGCTTGGTGTTCTTGCTACCCGGACGGTAAGAAATCACAAACTCGAAACGAGCGAAAAATAACGCCCAACGAGCTTGACGAGCATTAAGTCGTTTGGCAGAATGGATGTACTCAAGGTTCTTATGGTCTGTCCAAACGACAAAAGGAACGGTCGCCCCCTCCAACCACTGTCGCCATTCGCCTAGGGCTAAGCGGATGGCGAGCAGTTCGCGGTTACCCACATCATAGTTGCGTTCAGATGGCGACAGGCGATGAGAAAAATAAGGGCAAGGATGAACCTTATCGTCAGACTGGAAGCGCTGGGATAGAATGGCTCCCACGCCTACCTCTGAAGCGTCAACCTCGATAATGAATTGTCTAGTGACGTCAGGAGTAACGAGGATAGGAGCGGACGTAAAACGTTCTTTTAGAAGATCAAAAGCTCCCTGGGCGGAACCGGACCACTTAAAACACGTCTTGACAGAAGTAAGAGCTGTGAGAGGGGCAGCAACTTGACCGAAATTACGAATGAAACGCCGATAGAAATTAGCGAAACCTAGAAAGCGCTGCAACTCGACACGTGACCTTGGAACGGGCCACTCACTGACAGCTTGGACCTTAGCGGAATCCATCTGAATGCCTTCAGCGGAAATAACGGAACCGAGAAAAGTAACGGAGGAGACATGAAAAGAGCACTTCTCAGCCTTCACGTAGAGACAATTCTCTAAAATGCGCTGGAGAACACGTCGAACGTGCTGAACATGAATCTCGAGTGACGGTGAAAAAATCAGGATATCGTCAAGGTAGACAAAAACAAAGATGTTCAGCATGTCTCTCAGAACATCATTAACTAATGCCTGAAAAACAGCTGGCGCATTGGCGAGACCAAACGGCAGAACCCGGTACTCAAAATGTTTCTCGTTTCTTTTTTAATATATTTTTTAAATATTATATATATATATATATATTTTACCCCCTTTTCTCCCTAATTTCGTGGTATCCAATTTGTTGTTACTTTCTTGTCTCATCGCGCAACTCCCGTACGGACTCGGGAGAGGCGAAGGTCGAGAGCCGTGCATCCTCCGAAACACAACCCAACCAAGCCGCACTGCTTCTTGACACAATGCCCACTTAACCTGGAAGCCAGCCGCACCAATGTGTCGGAGGAAACACCGTACACCTGGCGACCGTGTCAGTGTGCACTGTCCCCGGCCTGCTTCAGGAGTCGCTAGTGTGCGATGGGACAAGTACATCCCTGCCGGCCAAACCCTCCCCTAACCCGAACAACGCTGGGCCAATTGTGCGCCGCCCCATGAGTCTCCCTGTTGCGACCGGCTGCGACTCAATCCCAGAATCTCTAGTGGCACACCTAGCGCTGCGATGCAGAGACATTTTTTTTTGTGTGCTCTAGGGCAATGGTGTCTAGATGGAATTTGTATTTGTGGTCCTGGCAACTGGGCCTTTTTTGGAACACCATTATTTTTGTCTTAGTGAGATCTACTGTCAGGGCCTTTGACAGAATATGTGCAGAAGATCTAGGTGCTGCTGTAGGCCCTCCTTGGTTTGGGACAGAAGCACCAGATCTTCAGTAGACATTTGACTTCAGATTCTAGTAGGGTGAGGCCGAGTGCTGCAGACTGTTCTAGTGCCTTCGCCAATTCGTTGATATATACTGTATGTTGAAGAGGGTGGACCTCAAGCTGCATCCCTGTCTCACCCCTGTGGAAAGAAATGTGTGTGTGTGTTTTTTGCCAATTTTAAATGCACACTTGTTGTTTGTGGACATGGATTTTATAATGTCATATGTTTTTCCCCCCAACACCGCTTTTCATCAATTTGTATAACAGACCCTCATGCCAAATTTAGTCAAAAGCTTTTTAGTAATCAACAAAACTTGAGAAGACTTTGCCTTTGTTTTGGTTTGTTTCGTTGTCAATTAGGGTGTGCAGGGTGAATACATGGTCTGTTGTACGGTAATTTGGTAAAAAGCCAATTTGACATTTGCTCAGTACATTGTTTTCATTGAGGAAAAGTGTTGTTAATGATAATGCAGAGAATTTTCCCAAGGTTAATGTTGACGCATATTCCATGGTAGTTATTGGGGTCAAATTTGTCTCCACTTTTGTGGATTGGGGTGATCAGTCCTTAGTTCCAAATATTGGGGAAGATGCCAATTCGAATTTGTTGTCTGTATATTTGATCATTTCATTAAGGATACCATCAACACCACAGGCCTTTTTGGGTTGGAGGGTTTTTATTTTGTCCTGTAAATCATTCAAGGTAATCTCTCTCGCTCTCGCTCTCTTCGCTCTCGCTCTCTTCGCTCTCGCTCTCTTTGCTTTCGCTCTCTTTGCTTTCGCTCTCTTTGCTTTCGCTCTCTCTCTTCGCTCTCGCTCTCTCTCTTCGCTCTCTTTCTTCGCCCTCTCTCTTCGCTCTTTCTCTTCGCTCTCTCTCTTAGCTCTCGCTCTTTCTCTTCGCTCTCTCTCTTCGCTCTCTCTCTGCTCTCTCTCCCCTCTCTCTCTCTCTTCTCTCCCGTCTCTCTCTCTCCCGTCTCTCTCACTCCTGTCTCTCCCTCTCTTCTCTCTCTCTCTCTCTCTCCTGGTTTGTTTGTTTGTCAGTTAGGGTGTGAAATTTGACATTTGCTCAGTACATTGTTTTCACTGGAGAAATGTATGAGTCTGCTGTTAATGACGATGCAGAGGATTTTCCCAAGGTTGCTGTTGACGCATATCCTACGGTAGTTATTGGGGTCTCTCTGGGTTAAAGTCCTCTGGGATTCATAGTTGTTGGTTGGTTAATTATTGCTCTGAACACTCTTAACTGAGGTGTACATTAAGAGGCTCTCTCTGGCAACATGATCTCACGTGATCTCTGCTCGCTTTGTTTGATCTTTTTTTCTTGCACAAATGATCCACCACCCCTTTTCTCTCTCTTTTTCTCATTCTCATTTCTTTCTCTTTTCCATTTTTCACCTCCCTCCATGTGCAGCCTGAATCTGTCTCTGTCTCTCTGCTCTCTGTCTCTGTTTCTCTCTGTCTCTCTCTCTATCTCTTCCTGTCTCTCTCTCTACTGTCTCTCTGGGCTGACGTCCTGTGGGATTCCCAGGTGTTGGTTGTTCTTGATAATGATCTTCTCCTCTCGATTATGATATTCTCCAGCTACAACCACATGCAACACTTCGTGAGAACACATGAATACTCCAATTCTCATATTACATAGTACAGAACATCTAGTATCTGTTTTCTGGTCTTGTTTCTGATAGGCAGAAGACAACTGACAACAAGCAGTGAGGAATCTCATCTAGTTCCACAGTGAGTTGAGTTTCTCCTGACCTTGGAACAGCACATGATTTATTTCCAGGGAAAACACACAACTTCAGCCTGGCCGTGTGGTAAATCTTCTGTCAGTGGGGACAATTGAGAGAAAGTGCACCCTGTCTGTCTGTCTGTCTGCCAGACAGCCAGTGAGTCTCTCTCTCTCTCTCTCTCTCTCTCTCTCTCTCTCTCTCTCTCTCTCTCTCTCTCTCTCTCTGAGGTGTTGATACTGCATGGCCTCTCTCTATCTCTCTCAAAATTCTATTCAGTAGACATTAATAGCATGGTAAGTTAAATGACTTATACTGTCAAAGTACACATATAGCAACAATGGTGGGACCAAGAGCAATAAGGCATCAATAATAACAGTAGTAGTGGAAATAGTATTACCATAAACAGCAACTACAACAACAATTTTCATGAGAATAATAATACATGAAAGCAAGAGTAGTAGTCCAGTCTCCGTTTCTTTCTAGTAACAGATGTTGTCTCTTCCTTGTCAGAAAGAAGCAGATTGTGCAGTCTACCTTTCTACCTGTTCTCGATTATGGTGATACTATTTATCAAAGTGCAGCTGCCTCTACTCTTAAACCCCTGGATGCCGTTTCTCATAGCGACCTTCATTTTATCACAGGAGAGTTTTATTACTCATCACATCATTCTTTACTTACAGGTTGGCTGGATCTCATTGAAGTCATGTAGATCACATCATTACGCTCTTGTTGTTTACGACGCCCTGCTGCACACGCTTCCAACTCACCTAACTTCACTATTAACACTTAAAATGACAAGTTATCAAAGCCGTTCACAGGGTTGGTTAACTCTGGATCCTTTGGTGCCTACAGGTCAATCAGCCTTTAACTTCCTTCCATCCTTACTGTATGTTTGGAATAATCTCCAAAATACGTTTCCATTTGATGCTTTGAAGTCCCTAGGGGAATTCGGACAGCCCACATTTTAATAATTGAGAATGTGTTTGTTTTAATTGACTGTGTTTTCTTTCTCTTACTGTGTATATTGTGAATATTTATGTTCATCTATACTTGCCTATTGATGTGTACATTTTTGTATTTTGCAGGGCTCATTTGCAGGAGACTTTAGTTTCAATATGACTTCCCTGTTGAAATAAAGGTCAATTAAACATGACTGAAAAGGCACATGTCATGGTATGAAAGCCAAATATCAAGTGTTATTAACATGACATTGTACTTGTCACTGGCCGTACCTCGGGTTGTGGAAGGAGGATACATATTTGGCTGCCAAAAATGTTTCTTTTTCTTTTATAGTTCCAAATACCTTGTACTGAATGGTCACTTTGGAAAATAAATATTATACTAGGTTTTTTCACTGTGTAATAGGACACTTATCTCTGTCTCTACCTCTCCCCGGGGGCAGAGTGAGTACAGCCTGTCCTCTATGGGCTGCCAGGTTTGCCTCTGACAACCTGCCTCTATGGCCAGACTGCTCACTGAGTCTGTACTTAGTCACTGTTTTCCTCAGTCTTCTATCAGTCACAGTGGTCAGACAGTCTGCCACCGTGTACTGTCTGTTTAGAGCCAAATAGCATTGAATTTGACTTACTTTTTGTTGTGGTGTCTTTCCAATAGGGTATATATTTTTATTTGTGCTTAGTGCTGTCTTGAGGCTCTTGGGGCTTGGTTTGGGTTAGTGAACTGAGCCTCTGGCTGAGGTCTCTTCTCTTGTTTCATCTCTTGTCATTGTACATGTATGTAGTTATGAATGTAGATTGATGTACTGTAGTTCTGTCCTTGAGCTGTTCTATTAATGTTCTGTATTATGACATGTTTCATGTTTTGTGTGGACCCCAGGAAGAGTAGCTGCTGAGTTTGCACAGCTAATGGGGATCTTATTAAAATACCTAAATTGTAGGGCTGTGTAATTAAATGTTTTGGGGTTGATTAATTTAGATGGTTGTGAAATTTTAAATACGCTCTTGCAAAACTCTGCATGCAGTATTTCGATTGGATGTTTGTCCCATTTGGTAAATTAATTATTAGAGAGTGGACCCCATACTTCGCTACCATATAGTGCCATTGGTTCTATCACTGATTGGAAACATTTGAGGCAGATTCTAATTGGAATTCGAATTTCGATTTTAATGTTCCTATTAATTGCATAGAAGGCTCTTTTTCTATTTTTTTTCAATTCTTTATTTAACCAGGTAGGCTAGTTGAGAACAAGTTCTCATTTACAACTGCAACCTGGCCAAGATAAAGCAAAGCAGTGCGACAAAAACAACAACACAGAGTTACACATGGAATGAACAAAATTACAGTCAGTAACACAGTAGAAAAATCTATATACAGTGTGTGCAAATGTAGTAAGGGGTAAGGCAATAAATAGGCCATAGTAGCGAAGTAATTACAATTTAGCAATTTACACTGGAGTGATATATGTGCAGATGAGGATGTGCAAGTAGCAATACTGGTGTGCAAAAGAGAAAAAAAGTAAATAAAACAATATGGGGATGAGGTAGGTAGTTGGATGGGCTATTTACAGCTGGGCTGTGTACAGCTGCAGCGATCGGTAAGATGCTGAGATTGCTGATGCTTAAAGTTAGTGAGGGAGATATAAGTCACCAACTTCAGTGATTTTTTGCAATTAATTCCAGTCATTGGCAGCAGAGAACTAGAAGGAAAGGCGGCCAAAAAGGTTTTGGCTTTGGGGATGACCAGTGAAATATACCTGCTGGAGCGCGTGCTATGGGTGGGTATTGCTATGGTGACCAGTGAGCTGAGATAAGGCGGAGCTATATCTAGCATAGACTTATAGATGACCTGGAGCCAGTGGGTTTGGCGATGAATATGTAGCGAGGACCAGCCAACGAGAGCAAACAGGTCGCATTGGTGGGTGTTATATGGGGCTTTGGTGACAAAACGGATGGCACTGTGATAGACTGCATCCAATTTGCGTGGTGGAGGCTAATTTGTAAATGACTTCGCCGAAGTCAAGGATCAGAAAGTAAGTCAGTTTTACGAGGGTAAGTTTGGCAGCATGAATGAAGGAGGCTTTGTTACGAAATAGGAAGCCAATTCTAGATTTAACTTTGGATTGGAGATGCTTAACCTGTTGCGTCGAGCAATCCCGTATCCGGGAGCGTAATTATAGCCTCAAGCTCATTACCATAATGCAACGTTAACTATTTATGAAAATCGCAAATGAAATGAAATAAATATATTGGCTCACAAGCTTAGCCTTTTGTTAACAACACTGTCATCTCAGATTTTCAAAATATGCTTTTCAACCATAGCTACACTAGCATTTGTGTAAGAGTATTGATAGCTAGCATAGCATTAAGCCTAGCATTCAGCAGGCAACATTTCACAAAAACAAGAAAATCATTCAAATAAAATAATTTACCTTTGAAGAACTTTCGATGTTTTCATTGAGGAGACTCTCAGTTAGATAGCAAATGTTCAGTTTTTCCAAAAAGATCATTTGTGTAGGAGAATTCGCTCCGTTTTGTTCATCACTTTTGGCTAAGAAAAAACCCAGAAAATTCAGTCATTAAAACGCCAAACTTTTTTCCAAATTAACTCCATAATATCGACAGAAACATGGCAAACGTTGTTTAGAATCAATCCTCAAGGTGTTTTTCACATATCTATTCGATGATAAGTCATTCATGGCAGTTTGGTGTTCTCCTCTGAAGCAAATGGTAAAATAGACGCAGCTGGAGATTACGCAATAATTGCAACGGAGGACACCAACCGGAGCACCTGGTAAATGTAGTCTCCTGTGGTCAATCTTCCAATGATATGCCTACAAATACGTCACAATGCTGCAGACACCTTGGGGAAACGACAGAAAGTGTAGGCTCATTCCTTGTGCATTCACAGCCATATAAGGAGATATTGGAACAAAGCGCATTCAATATCTGGGGCATTTCCTGTTTGAAATTTCATCTTGGTTTCGCCTGTAGCATCAGTTCTGTGGCACTCACAGATAATATCTTTGCAGATTTGGAAACTTCAGAGTGTTTTCTTTCCAAAGCTGTCCATTATATGCATAGTCAAGCATCTTTTCGTGACAAAATATCTTGTTTAAAACGGGAACGTTTTTTTATCCATAAATTAAAAGAGCGCGCCCTATATCCAAGGAGTTAATGTGAGTCTGGAAGGAGAGTTTACAGTCTAGCCAGACACCTAGGTATTTATAGTCATATCCGTCCAGAGTAGTGATGCTAGTCGGGCAGTGATTGGTTGAAGAGCATGAATTTAATTTGACTAGCATTTAAGAGCAATTGGAGGCCACGGAAGGAGTGTTGTATGGCATTGAAGCTCGTTTGGAAGTTTGTTAACACAGTGTCCTAAGAAGGGCCAGATGTCTACAGAATGGTGTCGTCTGCGGAGAGGTGGATCAAATAATCACAAGAGCGACATCATTGATGTATACAGAGAAAAGTGTCTTGCTTTGACTCTCAGCTCATTCACAGTTATGCGAAAGCTACATGTGTTGCTGATATTTAGTCCTAAATACGTGTAGTTTTTGGTGTGTTTTTATAGAATTTAGTCCAAATATAATGTATAATTGTGATACTGATTTCTGAACCTCTTTTGGGATATCATTATATATATTTTTTTAGGTTAACTGTCAGAATCCTGGTCTGGCAAATTCCTGTGGACCTGGTGTCCGGTAATTCCCCGTCTAGTCCTTATCTTTTACTCTTTTCTCAAATTGTTCTCACTTTATTTCTTCCCGTAGTGGAACTTCTGGAGAACATTGGTCTACGTTTTGATCATCCTTCAACCCTTTGTTACCCTTGTGCTCTGACACTTTGTGTGGGTTGGGTGCAGGAACGTAGTGAACAGGTCGATTGTAGCGGTAGTCATGTTGATGGCGACGTACTTTACAGTTATTTCGACCGCGGAGGTTATTGGAATCATGGTTTTCTGGTAGAAACCATTGTTGTGCGTCATCTCTCAACGCTCCAACACCTGATAATGCTCCTCTAACTGGGGTGAGTGCTCCTGGTCAAACTTCAAAACAGAGTGGTCAGGGCTCTTAGCGTTGTGAACTTTTGATGCCTCAAAAGCTGTGCTTGCAAGCTCTCTGAGTTGTAAGATAGGCAAGCCAACATGGGCGGCAGGGCCCAAGTAGGTAATGAAGGTAGGATACATGTTCGACAGGAACATTTGTTTAAATGATAACAGGTCTTCCATGCCTGTTTCAGTGAGTAGGCCAAAGTAAGCTGAACGAAGCCTATGATAGTAAGCTTGTGGGTGTTCGTTGACGGTGTTAGCCAGTGAGCTATCGTTTTGCGAGTCGCAGAATCACTGAATTCTAATTTCAAAGCTGTGGCCAGTTTAGCGTAGTCATTTAGCACGTGTTGCTGCTGTAGACGAATGAACCGTGTCACGTGTCTATTCGACGTTTGCTTCAACAGGTAAACCCTGTCAGAACCCGTAGTGTTCGGGTAGCCATCCAACGCGTCCTCTATGTCAGCTAGGAACGTCTCAGTATCGTTTGGCTGACCTGGAACGGGATCAAAGGTGGGGAAATTCTTGATGAGTTTGTCAAGGTATTCCGCACCAAGCGGGCGGAGAGGGTTGGCTTCACCCTGTGGAGAGATTGGGGCCAAAAGGCCAAGAGGAGAAGCCAAGCCTTGTTGTTGGCCAAGAGGCGCAATATTACTCACTACCGAATGGCCAAGAGGAGAAGACTGAGGGACACATGAGGGAGGCAAGTTCTGAAACCTATCATCTTTACTCCTGTGAGTACAGGGCTCCGGTTGCTTGGATTGGTAGTTACGCTGTAGAACGTGACCATTCTGGGCTTCCTCCAGATGGTACCTAAGGGTGGTATTCTGCTGCATTGCAAAGTCCACTTGAGCGCTTAGAGTACTGATTTTGGACACGTGAGTGTCTCACTTGCTCCTTTCGGTCTCAAACTTATCTGTCATGGTTTGCAGATAGATATCTTGAGTACGGAGCGAGAGATTCAGTGATGAGATTTCTTCCGCTTGCTTAGAAATCAAGATTTCCATCTTCATCACCCGAGTTCTCTCATCATTCATCTGGTCAGCGACTTCAATGAATTCTGCTGATTTGTCATCCAACTTGGTCATTGTGTTCATTAACTGATCGTCTTTGGTCTGCAGCGTTTTGAGGAGAACCGTGCTACTTTGAGTAATGTTCAACAAAACTGCATGCATGTTATCAAGTTGAGCACTCCTGTTTGTAGATAACTCTTCAGATTTATCTAGTTTGGCGTGGGCATCATTGTATTTAGTTTTGAGTTGTTCTTTTAAATCGAGTTGTTCCTGTAGCAAATATTTTTGTTCCTGTAGAAGGCGATTTTGTTGAAGAGCTTGTGCTTGTTCATCGTCATACGTTTTTGCAATTCCATTTAATTGTTCAGTTTTCAAGCGCAGTTCCATAGCTAGCATTGGTTTCCCGGATCTCTGCACCTGTCCTTTTATGTCTACCATTACCTGCTCGTGCTTCAGCTGTGCACTGCGGTATTGGACAGATGCCAATCTCGGATGACAAGACATCAGGGCTAGACTGGAGAGAACCTTTACAAGGTCTGCGCCCGATGGTTGATTTTGGAAAGTGTTGTTCCACTAATGGCATAATTAGGGTTGGTATCGCTGCTGAGGTCAGAGATCAATCCATTTACGGGTGGAGGTTCACTAATTAGCGGGCGAGTGGGGACTACCCCCTCCGATAACTTGCACATTATTAGGAATGTTTTTCCCCCTAATTTTCCGAAGTTTGTTTTTGGAATATGTTGGGAGCTGCAAAGACGATTTTAATCTATTTATAGACGTTAATGAACCATCAGTACTGGACAGTACTGTGGAAGTTGGACGTGAATGAATTTGCAAAAGCAAATTGAATTAATCAATGATAATGATTAATCATACCTGGATAGGCTATCTGGGAATTAAACGTTAAATTAACCTGGGAAGTTGGTTCATCTAGGTTACTTTTGCAAAGTTTAAGGTGTCTCATTTAATTGGAAGAACCTTTGAAAGGTATCTTCGACAATTTAAATAAATAAATTGAATGAGACAATGATACCCAAGCAATTAAGATTGCTGGATTATGTTAATGTGATCCACGTTTGGATTTCCCGATTCTTCACCACCAGTGATGCAGAATGCTGAAATCAAACGTAAGTACAAAGGGCGGGACTTCCGTCACGCAAGGCGGAGGAATTGAAACGGAACACAGGAAGTGAAAAATGTTCCCCCTTTTTTTTAGCTTAACATCTCGTACAAGCTAATCCTACTTTGTTCAGAAATCTCACTTCCAAGCACAAAATAGTGTTCTCTCACCATGGAAAGGGTGGGTTTACTAGTGACGTCTCACATTAACCCATTCGGCATAGCGTTATGTTGGCCGGAGCAACGCGGTACATAGATACAGATATGCCTGTGGTCTGCCCACACTTTCTTAGTGCGGTAGGCGGACATACTTTGGCTCGGTCACCGAACGGATATCTTCTCATTTCTAACCTTACTGGCTCGATGTCCTTTCTCTAGAAGTTAATATTGACTGACAGAAATAGGACCGTTTGGCCTAACAGACTAAATCTGGAATTTATCCCTCATTGCTATCGACACACGGCCAGAGGCACTCTCAAAATAGCTTCTTCAAAATGGAAACACACACACAACCAATTTGTATAAAAAGCAGTCTGTTTGTACAATTCTGTTTGCACAATTGATATATACAATTCCACAGCAAAGTCTATTTCTATTTTAGATTCCTCGCATGGGGGCGTCATATATGTCGTCTTTGGCATCATTAAACTGAAGATTCATCTTTATCAAATGACTCTCTGTAATTATTATTTCGAGATTAAACTGATTAATCATGTAACTTTAATTAACTAGGATGTCGGGGCACCAAGGAAATATTCAGATTACAAAGCTATAATTTTCCTAATATAACTTTTCAGATATTTTAATATCTGATCAATTAGTATTTTGATTAATTACTTATTATTTATTTTACCTCACATTATTCTCATTCCAAACGTCGTAAATTGTTGGTTATCTGCACAAACCAGGTCTTCACAATGAGTCATCCATACATCAATTGTCTTAAATCATTTATTTACTAACTAAGTAATTCACAGAAATGCATAAACAAACAAACAAACAAGGAAATGATAACGGAGTTTCCCTAGTGGGATAAACCGGCATCGCGGCTTGGTGTACAAAAGGGAAGTGGGGGTCGACTGGGTAGACAACAAACACACAGTTGATAATTATAACATTTGAAATGCTAATCCTTTGCACATGAACGCTCACTCATTCAGTTATCATATTCTGACACTAATTAGCATAACGCAACGGACATAAATCGTCCTAGAAATGATTCCTATTCATGAAAATCACAAGTGAAATATATTAGAACACAGTTTAGCCTTTTGTTAATCACCCTGTCATCTCAGATTTTCAAAATATGCTTTACAGCCAACGCTAGACAAGCATTTGTTTAAGTTTATCATAGCCTAGCATAGAATTATGCCTTGTTAGCAGCAGGCAAACTTGTCACGGAAATCAGAAAAGCAATCAAATTAAATCGTTTACCTTTGATGAACTTCGGATGTTTTCACTCACGAGACTCCCAGGTAGACAGCCAAAGTTCATTTTTTCCCAAAATATTATTTTTGTAGACGAAATAGCTCCGTTTGTTCTTCACGTTTGGCTGAGAAATCGCCCGGAAATTGTGGTCACCACAACCACGACAAATATTCCAAATTAGCTCCATATATGGACAGAAACATGGCAAACGTTGTTTAGAATCCATCCTCAAGGTGTTTTTCTAATATATATTTATAATATATCCGTCAGGACAATTCCTTTTTCTCTAGGACCGATTGGAGTAATGGCTACCTCTGCACTTAACGCGAGAATCTCTCTCGGAGCCACCATGTGACCACTTACGCAATGTGCCCCCATACGACTATTCTTCAACATAAATGCGTAAAACTACGTCACAATGCTGTAGACACATTGGGGAACACGTAGAAAGCGTAAGCTCGTTGATGGTACATTCACAGCCATATAGGGAGTCATTGGAACGCAGCGCTTTCAAAACCTGGGGCACTTCCGGATTGGATTTTTCTCAGGCTTTCGCCTGCAACATCAGTTCTGTTATACTCACAGACAATATCTTTATGATTTTGGAAACTTTAGAGTGTTTTCTATCCAAAGCTGTCAATTATATGCATATTCTAGCATATTTTCCTGAAGATATATATCCTTTTTAAAACGGGAACGTTTTTTTTTTCAAAAATGAAAATACTGCCCCCTAACACCAAGAGGTTGTAAACAGTCTAAAATCACATTATACAATTTCACAAACAGTATCATCCTCACTCATTCATCTCATACAACAATTAGATGTAGGCCTCATATCTGAGGCTATTATATAAATAGCGTTATGTTAATGGTTTCGTAATAATCTCCCTTGAGTTTCACAAAATTGAACCAAACGGACCAGTTCGTAGCTTGATTCTTCACCAATCTTTTATACCTTCTCCAGAACATAAATGTTGTTCGGTTCTCCAGTTCTGTGAGGTGGAAGAAATTCCTTTGTTCTCTATGAAAATTCACTCTCTCTCTATACTGTGGCCATGAGGAGATAATCTCCTCCAGGAATTTACGACCTCTCTCTGACCACAGCAGCCTGGGTGTAGGAGACATTGGGGCAGAGGGATGGTGCATAGAAAAGGCCTGGTGCAGAGGGAGGGGTGCTCGCTGTACCCAGAGAGGGCAACGTCATGAGAGTGCCAAATTGAATCAAATGCTTTCTTGAAGTATACAAAACAGCAGTATATTTAATTATTACCTTTGAGTTGACTTGTTTGTCAATTAGTGTGTTGAGGGTATTAATGTGGTCTGTTGTGTGGTAATTTGTTAACATTTGTTGTGTTCATCAAGGAAATGAAGTAGTCAGCTATTTATGATGCTGCAGATAATTTTCCCCAAGTTGCTGTTAATGCAAATTCCTCTGTAATTATTTGGGTTAAATTTTTCCATATCTTTTATAGATTGGTGTGATCAGTCCTTAGTTCCAAATATCGGGTAAATTACCTGCAGTGAGGATAATGTTGAAATTACCTATGTAGTTTGAGTATAGCTCATTTGAATTTGTCGTCTGTATATTTGATCATTTCATTTAAAATACCATCAGCACCACAGGTCTTTTTGGGTTGTAAGAGTACATAGTTTTCCCAATAATTATTGTTTCTGATAGTTTTTGATTTTTGATTCTGATAGTGTTTGACCGCTAATTCAAGGATTTGTAATTTGTCTTGTACCTGTATATTATTTTGTTCTGGGCTCTTTGTTATTTTGCGGTAGAGGTTTGCAAAGTGATTTCTCCACATATCACCATGTTGGATAGCCAATTTATCATGATGTGGTTTGTTTACTTGATTCTAATTCTCCTAGATGTGGTTTGAGTCTATGGATACCTCAGTTACATCCAGCTGATTTATATCCAGCTTTTTTGTTCTTAGGGTGTGTTTGTATTGCTTCAGTGTTTCCCCATATTGAAGGCATATGTTTATGTTGTCTGAATATCTGTGTTTTTATCCAATATAAACTACCGGCCAAAAGTTTTAGAACACCTACTATTTTCTACACTGTAGAATAAAATTGAAGACATCAAAACTTTGAAATAATACACTTGGAATCATGTAGTAACAAAAAAAGTGTTACACAAATCAAAAAATCTTTTATATTTGAGATTCTTCAAATAGCCACCCTTTGCCTTGACAGCTTTGCATACTCTTGGCATTTTCACATTTTCTATAGGACTGAGGTCAGGGCTTTGTGATGGCCACTCCAATACCTTGACTTTGTTGTCCTTAAGCCATTTTGCCACAACTTTGGAACTATGCTTGGGGTCATTGTCTATTTGGAAGACCCATTTGCGACCAAGCTTTAACTTCCTGACTGATGTCTTGAGATGTTGCTTCAATATATCCACATAATTTTACTCCCTCATAATGCCATCTATTTTGTGAAGTGCACCATCCCTCCTGCAGAAAAGCACCACCACAAACCGTACGCTGACACCCCTGGTGTTCTTTGGCTTGCAAGCCCTCCCCCTTTTCCCCCAAACATAACAATGGTCACTATGACCAAACAGTTATATTTTTGTTTCATCAGACCAGAGGACATTTCTCCAAAAAGTACCGTCTTTGCCCCCCATGTGCAGTTGCAAACCGTAATATGGATTTTTTATGGCGGTTTTGGAGCAGTGGCTTCTTCCTTGCTGAGAGTCCTTTCAGGTTATGTCGATATAGGACTTGTTGTACTGTGGATATAGATACTTTTGTACCTGTTTCCTCCAGCATCTTCACAAGGTCCTTTGCTGTTGTTCTGTGATTGAGTTGCACTTTCACACCAAAGTATGTTCATCTCTAGGAGACAGAATGCGTCTCCTTCCTGAGCGGTATGACGGCTGTGTGGTCCCATGGTGTTTATACTTGCGTATTATTGTTTGTACAGATGAACGTGGTACCTTCAGGTGTTTGGAAATGTCTCCCAAGGATGAACAAGACTTGTGGAGGTCTACCATTTATTTCTGAGGTCTTGGCTGATTTCTTTTGATTTTCCCATGATGTCAAGCAAAGAGGCACTGAGTTTGAAGGTAGGCCTTGAAATACATTCACAGGTACACCTCCAATTGACTCAAATTATGTCAATTAGCCTACCAGAAGCTTCTAAAGCGAGGATATCATTTTCTGGAATTTTAGTGTCAACTTAGTGTATGTAAACCTCTGACCTCTGACCCACTGGAATTGTGATACAGTGAAATAATCTGTCTGTAAACAATTGTTGGAAAAATTACTTGTGTCATGCACAAAGTAGATGTCCTAACTTACTTGCCAAAACTATAGTTTGTTAACAAGACATTTGTGGATTAGTTGAAAAGTTTTAATTACTCCAACCTAAGTGTATGTAAACTTCTGACTCACTGTTAAATAAATACTGATTAAAAAAAAAAAAAATGATTGTGAAAATCGAAATAAGTTATTGAGAACTATATCTAATTAAAACACAGAGATCCAGACAATGTAAAGCAGTGACTGAAGCTGGGGAATGCTGTGTCCCACTCAGCAGAGTAAGTCCTGAAACATCAGAGTTATCTGACTCTCCACTAATGGGACTGGCTCACTGCGCGTGCGTACACACACACACACACACACACACACACACACACACACACACACACACACACACACACACACACACACACACACACACACACACACACACACACACACACACACACACACACACACACACACACACACACACACACACACACACACACACACACACACACACACACACACAACAATATATATATATATATTTTCTTAATTTCTGTGTTTGTACATGTACTTTTACATTTACATTACATTTAAGTCATTTAGCAGACGCTCTTATCCAGAGCGACTTACAAATTGTACAGTATGTGTGGAAACCAACATGGTGGATTCTCCTCTGTAAGGCAATGGCCATTCCCTCAGACAGACACGGGGAGGAGGATCCTAGTGAGGTTGAATTTCAGTCATAGTTAAATTCATTATGGGACGCCACACCAAATGACCTGTTATTGCAGGGCCAAACAAGGTCCCTAATTACACATGAGC
The DNA here is from genome assembly GCF_021184085.1 of Oncorhynchus gorbuscha. NCBI lineage: Eukaryota > Metazoa > Chordata > Actinopteri > Salmoniformes > Salmonidae > Oncorhynchus > Oncorhynchus gorbuscha. Next base: position 11,388,009 of record NC_060188.1, on the reverse strand, counting down.
TGGAAAACACTCCAGTGCCTTGTCCTGGGGGACAATCATCAACCCCATATCCCTGCTATAACTATGTATGAATAGCTAGTAATTACTCACACCATTTTAACCAGGCTGTGGGCTATCACTCTCTCTCACAAAATGTTCTCTCAGCTCCATGGCAGAATATGTACAATTGCAGGAAAGTAGCTTTAAATCAGCAAAGATTTATTTCAGCTACATGGAGACATTTGTGGAATTGCAGGAAATTATCTTAAAAATGCAACAATGTCACTACACCATCAAGATGGGGGCCTCTAAAATAGTCTCTAAAATGTTTATGCGCTGACGGGCCGACCACATGTTGCCATGCCCCTTTCCACGCCCCCTTCCGCCTGCCACGCCCCCAGCTAAACTTTTTTTAAGCAGAAAAAAACCTGTCTTTATATAGAAACAACCGACAGTATCCCTCAGGACATCTTCAAATCTCACTGTCAATTCTCTTCATTGGAGAGGATTATAGAATGATTTGTAAAGGATTGAGTACTTAAACAAGCAAACCTTGTGTGTGAATTGATCTATGGACTGACTTACAGTATAAGGAATGCATTTTGTTCTAGTGTAAGGGATTTCATGCTCCGAGGGGTCCCAGAGGAATCCCAGTGGGTTTTAAAGTGTAGTGAAGATGTTTCACTCTTCTTATCACCATGAACTGAGCCATCGAGCTGTACCTCAGGGAGAGGGTGAGAGAGAGAGAGGGAGAGAGAGAGGGTGAGAGAGAGGGTGAGAGAGGGGGAGAGAGGGTGAGAGAGGGTGAGAGAGAGGGTGAGAGAGGGTGAGAGAGAGGGAGAGAGGGTGAGAGAGAGGGGGAGAGGGGGAGAGGGGAGAGAGGGTGAGAGAGAGGGTGAGAGAGAGGGGGAAAGAGAAGGTGAGAGAGAGTGAGAGAGAGGGGGAGAGAGGGTGAGAGAGGGTGAGAGAGGGTGAGAGAGAGGGGGAGAGAGGGTGAGAGTGGGTGAGAGAGAGGGTGAGAGAGAGGGTGAGAGAGAGGGGGAGAGAGGGTGAGAGAGAGGGTGAGAGAGAGGGGGAAAGAGAAGGGGAGAGAGAGGGGGAGAGAGGGTGAGAGAGAGGGTGAGAGAGAGGGGGAAAGAGAAGGGTGAGAGAGAGGGGGAGAGAGGGTGAGAGAGAGAGTGAGAGAGAAGGGGAAAGGGAGTAGAGAAAATCCAATCATTTCAAGAAAGGCCCCAATAAATGCAAAAGACAGATTACAATGAAGGTTGAGAATCAGCCAGCATTACTACCTCTTCAGTGGAGCAGGAGAAGTGGATAGAGAGGAGAGCTGTACATGGGGTACAGTATATACAGTGCCTTCAGAAAGTGTTCAGACTTTTTCAACGTTATGTTGCGTTCCAGCCTGAATTAAACATTTATTAAATGTAGATGTATTTTGTCATCAGTTTACACACAGGTTTTTAAAAATTTTTTTTTTTTTACAAATGAAGAAAAATGAAAAGCTGAAAGTATTGAGTCAATAAGTATTCAACCCCTTTCTTATAGCAGGCCTAAATAAATCACAAAGTCATTTGCATGGAGTCTGTATGCAGTAATGGAGTTTATGACAGTGAGATTTGAAGATGTCCTGAGGGATACTGTCGGTTGTTTCTTTGTAAAGACAGGGTTTTTTCTGGTTAAGAATAGCTTAGCTGGGGGCGTGGCAGGCGGAAGGGGGCGTGGAAAGGGGAATGGCAATGCATGTGGTCGGCCCGTCAACGCAGCGACATTTTTGTGTTTAACATCATTTTTTAAATGACTAACTCCTGTCTGTACCCCACACATACAATTATCTGAGGTCCCTCAGTCAAGCACTGAATTTCAAACAGATTCAACCACTAAGGCCAGGGAGGATTTCCAATGACTTACCAAGAAGGGCTGTTGGTAGATACATGTTTTTTAAAGGACAATGAATGCCCCTTTTTAACATGGTGAAGTTATTAATTACACTTTGCATGGTGTATCAATACACCCAGTCACTACAAAGATACAGACATCCTTCTAACTCAGTTGCCAGAGAGGAAGGAAATCGCTCAGGGATTTCACCATGAGGCCAATGGCGACTTTAAAACATTTACAGAGTTTAATGGCTGTCATAGGAGAAACCTGAGGATGGATCAACAACATTACTAACCTAATTGACAGAGGGAAAAGAAGGAAGCCTGCACAGAATAAACATATTCCAAAACATGCATTGCTAAAAATGTGGTAAAGAAATACACTTTTTGTCCTGAATACAAAACGTTTTGTTTGGGGCAAATCCAACACATCACTGAATACCACTCTTCATATTTTCAAGTATAGTGGTGCTGCATCATTTTATGGGTATGCTTGTCATCGGCAAGGACTAGGGAGTTTTTTATGATAAAAAGAAACAGAAGCACAGGCAAAATCATAGAAGAAAACCTGTTTCAGTTTGCTTTCCATCAGACACTGGGAGACAAATTCATCTTTCAGCCAGACAGTAACCTCAAACACAAGGCCAAATATACACTGGAGCTGCTAACCAAGATGACACTGAGTGGTCTAGTTACAATTTTGACTTAAATCGGCTTGAAAGTCTATTGGAAGACTTGAAAATGGCTGTCTAGCAACAACCAACTTGATAATAATAATTTGCAAATATTGTACTATCCAGGTATGCAAAGTGTAACGATCGTTGTCCTCCTCGGATGAGGAATAGGAAGGATCAGACCAAAACACAGCGTGGTAAGTGTCCATGTTCATTTTAATAAATAAAATGAACACTGCAATAACCAAAAAACAACAGAGAGAGAGAGTGAACGAAATGAAACAGTTCTGTAAGGTGAAGACACACAAAACAGAAAACAACTACCCACAAACACTGGTTGGGAACAGGCTGCCTAAGTATGGTTCTCAATCAGAGACAACGACAGACAGCTGTCCATGATTGAGAACCATAAGCGGCCAAAAACACAGAAATACAAAAACATAGAAAAAAGAACATAGAACGCCCACCCTGGCATAACCAAAATAGAGAATAAAAAGCCTCTCTATGGCCAGGGTGTGACACAAAGGTCTTAGAGACTTTCCCAGAAAGACTCACAAATGTGATTCTAACATGTATTGACTCAGGAGGGTACTTATCTAATCAAGATATATTAGTGTTTTATTTTTCATAAATGTTTTACAAATGCTAGGCTTTTTCTTCCACTGTGACATTACAGAGTATTTTGTGTAGATCCTTGACAAAAAAATGACAATTGAATCCATTTGAATCGCACTTTGTAACACAACAGTGGAAAAAGTAAAGTGGTGTGAGTACATTCTGAAGGCACTAAGGACTGTGTTATAACATGGAATGACATGAAGATGGATGAGAAATCAGTTTTTAGTACAAAGAGATGAGGATTGAGCCAGAGAGAGTGGAGGAAAAGAGAATGAGGAAAGAGAGATGGATGGATGGAGGCGTTGTTCTCCAAGATGGAGTAGCAGTGCAGATGTGTTTTGTTCGTCCTCTCGTGTACTTTTGTATTTTTTCATATTTTTTTGTGTATATATTTCAATTTGATTTCCAATCTCTTCTCCATTTTAGTTCAATTATACCTTCCGGTAACCTGCCTCACCCAATGTGATACGGAACCGCTATTATTTTTTCATTTTTAAACCTTATAGCAAGAACCACCTAGCCATTTGAAGCTAATTAGCTACACGCTATTTAGCCACTGCTAGCAGCCTTTACCTTCTGCACAGGTACCAGCCCTTTTTTCAGCTTGGATAATTCTCGCCAGCCTACCAGTAACGGAATGTCTCTCCACTACAATGCCGGATTCCTAGCGTAATCCCTGGACCAATGTCCTGATCTTCACAGCTAGCTAGCACCCACCGAGTTACCCAGTACCGAAACTATCCCTGAGGCCCACCTCCCGGCCTACTCAGTTGTTCACCCGGACTCCACCCAAACACGGCTATAACACACTACTCCACCGGATCTTTGCCGTAAGCTCTGGACCTTGGCACCGGATCACCTCTGCTACCGAGTGGCTATAGTGGCTAACGCCCCTGCCCCGAAGCTAGCACTAGTTAGCCGTGAGCCAGGCGCATCTCCCGGATAGAAAAATAAATTACTACAACTACAATACCTCTTTCGCCATCTGGCGTGGATCCTTAGTCGACACGGCGCCCCGACGCATCACCACGACAGGTCTGCCGACGAATACTCCATCTGCTGTGCCTTCAACCGGCCTCCGTTGGATGTCGGAGCAGACGCTTCTACTAGACCCGGGCTACTAACTTTAAACGCTGTGTCGCCCGTGTGCTAGCGTAGTAACGACTACTCTGCAGCTTCCCTGTTCCTTCTACTGCTGCCCCCTGGACCCTATGATCACTTGGCTACATAGCTGATGCCCGCTGGACTGTCCATTAATCACGGTACTCCATTCTGGTTATTATTATTATTTATTTATTTTTTATCTGTCGGCCCCAGCTGCGAACTCAGGCTCTGTGTGTTAGTTAACCGACCCTCTCTGCCCAGTCATCGCCATTTTACCTGTTGTTGTTTTAGCTCATTAGCTGTTGTTGTCTTAGTTAGCTCTCCAAATCAACACCTGTGATTACTTTATGCCTCGCTGTATGTCTCTCTCATATGTCAATATGCCTAGTATACTGTTTAGGTTAGTTTTCATTGTTTTAGTTTACTGCAGAGCCCCTAGTTCCACTCATTATACCTCTGATACCTCCTTTGTCCCACCTCCCATACATGCGGTGACCTCACCCATTATAACCAGCTTATCTAGAGATACAACCTCTCTTATCATCACTCAGTGCCTGGGCTTACCTCCGCTGTACCCGCACCCCACCATACCCCTGTCTGTACATTATGCCCGGAATCTATTCTACCACGCCCAGAAATCTGCTCCTTTTATTCTTTGTCCAGGCGACCAGTTTTGATAGCCTTTAGCCGTACCCTCATCCTACTCCTCCTCTGTTCCTTGGGTGATGTGGACGTAAACCCAGGCCCTGCGTGTCCCCAGGCACCCTCATTTATTGACTTATGTGATCGAAAAAGCCTTGGTTTCATGCACGTCAACATCAGAAGCCTCCTCCCTAAGTTTGTTTTACTCACTGCTTTAGCACACTCCGCCAACCCTGATGTCCTTGGCGTGTCTGAATCCTGGCTCAGGAAGGCCACCAACCATTCTGAGATTTCCATACCCAGCTACAACATTTTCCGTCAAGATAGAACTGCCAAATGGAGAGCAGTTGCAATCTACTGCAGAGATAGCCTGCAAAGTTCTATCATACTTTCCAGGTCTATGCCCAAACAGTTTGAACTTTTAATTAAAATGAACCTCTCCAGAAATAAGTCTCTCACTGTTCCCGTTTGCTATCGACCGCCCTCCTCTCCCAGCTGTGCCCTGGACACCATTTGTGAATTGATCGCCCCCCATCTAGCTTCAGAGTTCGTTCTGTTAGGTGACCTAAACTGGGATATGCTTAACACCCCGGCAGTCCTACAATCTAAGCTAGATGCCCTCGATCTCACACAAATCATCAAGGAACCCACCAGGTACAACCCTAAATCCGTTAACATGGGCACCCTCATAGACATTATCCTGACCAACTTGCCCTCCAAAATACACCTCCGCTGTTTTCTATCAGAATCTCAGCGATCACTGCCTCATTGTCTGTATCCGCTATGGGTCCGCGGTCAAACGACCACCCCTCACCACTGTCAAAACACTTCTGCGAGCAGGCCTTTCTAATCGACCTGGTCCGGGTATCCTGGAAGGATATTGACCTCATCCCGTCAGTCGAGGATGCCTGGTTATTCTTTAAAAGTAATTTCCTCACCATCTTAGATAAGCATGCCCTGTTCAAATGTAATGTAATGTAAAAAATGTAGAACTAAATCGGATGGCATGTTGTCCGGACCTCTGGCAGTCTCTATGGGTGTACCACAGGGTTCAATTCTTGTGCCGACTCTTTTCTCTGTATATATCAATGATATCGCTTTTGCTGCGGGCGTTTCCCTGATCCACCTCTACACAGACGACACCATTCTGTATACTACTGGCCCTTCCTTGGACACTGTCCTAACTAACCTCCAAACGAGCTTCAATGACATACAACACGTCTTCCGTAGCCTCCAACTGCTCTTAAACGCTAGTAAAACCAAATGCATGGTTTTCAACCGTTCGCTACCCGCCTGCCCGACTAGCATCACGGTTCCGACCTAGAATATGTGGACAACTATAAATACCTAGGTTTCTGACTAGACTGTAAACTCTCCTTCCAGACTGATATTAAACATCTCCAATCAAAAATCAAATCTAGAATCGTCTTTCTATTTCGCAACAAAGCCTCCTTCACTCACGCCGCCAAACTTACCCTAGTAAAACTGACTATCCTACCGATCCTCGACTTCGTCATCTACAAAATAGCTTCCAACACTCTACTCAGCAAACTGGATGCAGTCTATCACAGTGCCATCCGTTTTGTTACCAAATCACCTTATACCACCCACCACTGCGACCTGTATGCTCTAGTCGGCTGGCCCTCACTACATATTCGTCGCCAGACCCACTGGCTCCAGGTCATCTATAAGTCTATGCTAGGTAAAGCTCCGCCTTATTTCAGTTCACTGGTCACGATAACAACACCCACCCGTAGCACACATTCCAGCAGGTATATCTCACTGATCATCCCCAAAGCCAACACCTCATTTGGCTGCCTTTCCTTCCAGTTCTCTGCTGCCAGTGACTGGAACAAATTGCAAAAATTGCTGAAGTTGGAGACTTTTATTTCCCTCACTAACTTTAAACATCAACTATCTGAGCAGCTAACCGATCGCTGCAGCTGTTACATAGTCCGTCTGTAAATAGCCCACCCAATCTATCTACTTCATCCCCATACTGTTTTTATTTTATTTACTTTTCTGCTCTTTTGCACACCAGTATCTCTACTTGCACATCATCA